>NC_081542.1:37625838-37645051 GCF_901000735.1 Corylus avellana
GTCACATCAATTTGTAAAAAAAATTTTGTAAAATTTGTTTGTAAGCTTAGCATTCCTACCATAGTGAATGGCTACAGTTGAACTTGGAGTTTAACTGTAACAATCATAATGTATAGGAAAACTATTGTAGGTGAGTTTTTGTGATTTTTTTTAGATTTTTCCTATATATAGAAAAATGAAGCAGATTTATGGTAGCTACTGGAAATGATTAGGGTTCAAATAAAAGTTCAGTTTATATTCAATCTTAAAACGAAGTCGTTTTGAGTTTCAAATTTTTTTTTTTTTTTTAATGTCAAAACGATGCCGTTTTACTATGTAGGAACAGTATTAACTGAACCGAACCGACGTCGGTATAAAAAATTCATACCGATTTTTGAACCACAAAAGTCGGTTGACAATTAATTTTGGTTCAATTGTGGTGGTTAATTTGCCCATCCAGGGACGGAGCCATCAGGAGTGGAGATGCCCCCTCTCAACCCTCAAAATTTCTCCTTACCCCTAGTAATTTTTTTTCGAAGTAGCTTGGTTGCCCACCCTCAATCCCTCAATCACTTGTTAGAGGCATCTACATTACACGGGCAAAGCATTTCCAAGATTAAAAGGACTGAGATTTGGTCTTTTTGATGCTTTCACCATATCAAATTTTAAAGTTTCAGAAGTTTTAGGTTAGCATTTTCACTTTTCTAAGGACGAAGACCAACGAAACACTGCGTTTAAATCTTTTTACAAAACGTTCCATTTTATTAAAGTTTTTAACAAAACATGTCGGATTGTCTTGGTGTTTTGGGAGCTGCTGCATTTTAATTTTTGCGCTGGCGTGATTTAAAAGCTTTGTTTAGAGTTTTTTTTTTTTAGTTTTTTTTCTTCCTTCTAGTAAACGTGACCTTTAGGCTTTAGCCTTATGATGCCAGCCTGCCATGGGATCCGGATCCCCTCCCATTACTAGAAAAATGAGATTCTATGTTTTTTTAATCTTAGCCATCATTTGCATCTAAGGGTCCAAGATATGCCACGTATCTATCAATATCAAAACCTAAAAACAAACACAACCACATTGAATTATATATCAAATCTAAATTAAGAAAAATTAATTAATTTTTTTTATTTTTTAAAACAAAATTAAAAAGACAACCCCAAGAAGGAGAAGCCACCCCAAAGGAAGGTGGGGGCGACTCACCGCCACCCCCGCCCATTTGGGATGGCGCGCGGCCACTCCCAACAATCATATGACGAATATTCCTTGAATTATTTATTTATTAATATTTTTTAATCAACTTTTTGTTTAGTTTTAATTTTTAATTTTGCCCCATCTCAGCCAAGATTCTGGCTTTGCCACTATTCCCACCCCTACTTTGTAATACTTCGATCCCATATTGGGAAAATGAGAAAAAGCCCACGTAGAATAGGTGGTTTATAAAGATAGTCATGAGTGTTAAGTCTCACATTGCCTAGTTACTAGGTGAAACTGGGTTTTATAATGAATTTTAATAAAACTTCAAATTGACTAGTCTTTTTGGAGTAATAGCGCAAATGTGACTAGCATTTTTCCTTGGATCGTTACAAGTGGTATCAGAGCCACCTAGTAATGCCAGGTCATATGGTACTGGAGCACTGCATGATGTGGCCCTAACAAGGACATCAGGAATTTAAGAGGGAGAATTTGTAATACCTCAATCCCATATTGGGAAGATGAGAAAAAACCTACATAATCATTAGTATTAGTCCCACATTACCTATTTAATAGGTGAAACTGGGCTTTATAATGAATTATAAAAAAACTTCAAATTGTCTAGTCCTTTTGGGGTGCTAACGCTTTTCCCTGGGTCGTTACATACTCGGAGTGTGTTCTTAGAGCACTAGCAACAGATGCCCTATATGGCATTTCCTTCCCTATGCTTAGGGAAAAAAGAGAAAAAACCACAAAACACACCCACATCAAAAGCCCTAAATTTAACTTACCCCAAGGGGTAGCTACAGTGTTTCCCAATGCAATGAGAAATACTGTAGCTACTCAATGCAATGGGAAATACTGTAACTACCCAATGCTTTATTTTAATGATAATATACCACAAGTCTCTCTCATCTCTCCTCTCTCCTCTCACGTTTCCTGATCTTTTCGTCCTCCTCTCTTCTTCTTCATAGCACTTCTGTCTTCCTCTCCGCCTCTCTCTCTATCTCAAATGGAACGGATCTTTATCGCTCATGTTCTCTCCTCCCCCATTTCTAGTCAAGAACTGAACAGAACAAAAAAAACTGAAGACCAAAATTTTCAAAATGATGAAACCCATAAATTCCTCAAAAAGAACAAATCCACATAATCATCAACCCAAAAACATTGAATATTCCACCACTCGACATTAGTTATGGAGGAGGAACCGGAGAAGGTGGAAATCATGTTGAACGACCACGAAATTTCAGAGCTTGAAAAGAAAGGTAAATCAACAAACAAAAAAAATATCAAAGCCTAGAAATCAATGGAGACTAGAGAGAGAGATTGAGAGACAGAGAGAGAGAGACAGAGAGAGAGAGAGAAAACGCAGACGGGGAGAAAAGGGATGGATTTTTCTAGAATAAAAAAAAAATAAAAAAAAAAAGTGAAAGTAAAAAAATATTATTTTAATGATATAGAGAATATTTAAGAAATTTATTGTGGGGTATATTTAGATAGAGAACTAAAAAGTAATTTTATTCCTTAAATTTAAAGAAAATGGTTGAATATATGCTGCTAGTGCTCGTAGAATCAATTGTTAACAATATAGCAACATCACCAGATAAGAATCCTTGTAGTGTTTCAATTGTTGAAGATAAGGAAGTGTGATCACATTATCTTGTAAATGTTATCTCTTAGATTAGTCATTGATTATGGTATTTTTGTGACAAAAAATATCAATTATAAAAATAATCACTCGCAATAGGACGAATCTTTGTAGGATACGGCTGTAGAGAGGGTGTCGAACCTCAAGGACTACAGGGGTTTTGTTATCAAATTCGAAAGATCAAAATTAACTTAATTAAAAAGAGAATTGATTTGATTTTCTTTAAAACTAAAGTGCATGAAAGTAAAAGAGATTTAAAATTAGAGAGAAAGTGTAGGGTATTGACTTCACCTCTATCCGCACAACAATGGCTAATCATAATTAATCTAAGAAATTCATTCTATGTATGTTATAAATAAACAAGAAACTACATTATTAAAGAATAAGCATAATCTATCTTCGGTTGGCACGGATCGTCCACCTAACCACTAAGATGCGGTACGACCCATCTTCTCTAGGTATAAATTATCAAATTCTTTAACATGATACATATAATTAATGAATAAGTATAACCCATCTTCGGTTGACACGAACTGTCTACTTAAATTACACTAAACTAGGGGTGTAATACAATCCGTCTTTCCTAGGCATGACGTATCAAATCCTATTGATCATATGTCAATTAAACCCATTGTATAACCAGCATCCTCATAATCACAGAAAACAAGAATGGTTTGAGATTAATAAAAGTAAAATACTTTCTAAGACAATAGAAGAATTTCACTAATATTAATTTTGGAATTTAAGAACAATTGCATTTAATAATTAAGAACAGAATCAAAAGGTAGCAATTCTCATAGTTATACAATCAACATGCATAAATTGAAAATCTAGAAATTAAATACAATCAAACCATTATGCTTGGATATGGTTATATCAACACCCCACGAAGGGGTTTAGCTGCTCATGATCTTCTAAGCTCCAAAGACAAATTTCTGATTTCTAACTCTAGGAAGCGGTGGGAGCTCACTTCACATCGCCAGTTTGCAGTGATGAACTGCATTAACCCTAGAAGCTCTAAGAATCCCAGAAAAATTGTAATTCAGTCCCCCAGTCGGATTGGGAGACCTATAAAAGCTTTCCTTATCAATTTCGGACTCCTTTTTGCCTTTGCCGTGCGTGTGCGAGCACACTGTAGCTATAGTAATGTGCTACAGTAACCCCGCTACAGTACTTGCTACAGTAACTTAAATGCATTTTGAGCCAAAAATCAATGATTTTCTTGTATCTTTATTAAAGACCTGAAAACACAAAAATAAAACAAAATCAAACAAATAACAATGCAAAGGAATTAACATATGCAAATTAAGGGGTTTGAATGTGCAACATTCAGTGCTTATCACACACCCCAACTTACATATTGCTAGTCCCTTAGCACTATAAAACAGAAAATAAACCCAAAAATAAAAAGATAAATCCATCTTTCATGGGATGTACGGTTGCATTTAGCGTATGCAACAAGCCTTTTAAACTCCTAGGAGTTTCCTAGAGGATGAGTGAAGTCTCGTGAGGGTTTTCCAAGAATGATACCCACAAACATTATCATCATTATGTCATTCAAAAGGATAAAGCATCACAAAAATAATGGTTCTTATTCATTAGTAAGCTTAAAATTATAAACTTCATCTTCAAAATTCCAAGGAATTTACAAGTCAAATCACTTACAAATGACAGATTGAGATACATAAATTTCAATTAGTGCAAAGTGAACTAACACATAATCATGAGGCTTCAAAATAATTCCAATATGAATGAATCAACATCTCAGAATTCATTGGACTTCATATCAAATGAAACAATCAAGGCATACATTTTATTTTTTATTTTTTTTATTTTTTCCTTTTTATTTATTTATTTTTTTTGTTGTAGGCTTTGCAATGCTTAGCTCCCTTAAGCTTTCTAGTTGACCCATGTATCAAGTGTTAGGCCAATGTCTCCCAAACCAAATGGCTTTTGGGCACTAGGTGTAAAGACACCCCTAAGGACTTACTAACTCGAATCAAAAAGGCTACGAAGCTAAGCTAGCCATTTTATTAATCAACCCAAAAATTTCACTTTTTGACACGAACACTCACTGCTTAATAAGGCAAGAGGTCCGGTTACTCAGTGAAAAATTCAAACTTCATTTTTTTTTTTTTTTTATTATTATTTTTTTTTATAGCATGCCAAAGTTATTCACCCAATATGTCACCTAACAGAATTCAAGATATTGAAAACAAACATAATTGGTATCAAAATTCATACCTCACAGACATGTGTTAGTGTGCTCAAGATAGATTTAAATTGACACAAGAATGATCTCATGTTGCCAAAAGTATGTAACAAGACTTAAAATCCCTAATTCATATGATCATGTGTTCATAACTTTAAGCCTATCAATGAAATTTAAACCAGAATCAAAGCTCAACCATATGCTTAAGAATGACATAACAACAAAAATGGACCGTGTTTTATTTTTCCATACCCCCAAACTTGAATTATACATTGTCCCCAATGTATGTATAGAACTAAAGAATAAGATCAATAGTATAGGAATACCTGAATAAGCAGATGAGGGCATATCATACCCCCAACCTTGTATGCAAAAACACATGTCCCTAAAAAAAAAAGTGATACTCCAACCAAATACCAATCAAGTGCATACATTGTTGTAAAAATGTAATCAAACAATGAAGCAACAATGGATAAAATAAACCTGGATGGAGATCATGTACCCTGGTGGAGTGAGGAGTCAAGCGCACAAGACCTGCGCTTGATCCTATTAGGTATTTCTCAATGTAAGTCTGAGTCCCGAAGGATCTTACCTCGATCCTTCAAAAGTCCAATCAAGCTCTTCCATCCCTTCTTCTTTATGATCATGTAGCACTCCACAAGGAAGATGATTCCTCTTAACATCCCAAAACTGCTTCTCCCAGTTAATAGGTCTTGATGCTCCCCATGACGATGTTCAGGGTGTTTGTCTCGAACTGGTTTCATGATCAACCTCCTGTCTCTATGGGAATTCTCAAAAACTGGGGTAGCTAGGGAATTTGCCAAAAAAATTTCCACCCTAATGAAATCCACTTCAGCAACCTCTGGATGAAATATGTCCCATGTGGGGTTGTCATCAGGTGGTGGAGTACTTGAAGTGAGAGGCATAGGCTCCGGTGGGTTTCTCCATGATGGGGTTCCAGATAGAGGATCAGGAGGTGGGTCTTCAACAGTTTCTCCAATGTCATCCAAGAAGAAATATGCATTCTGATCAGGCACATTTTGGAAGGCATTGAAGATGTTCAATCTGATCTTCATATTCCAAAAGAGATCTTCATTACTCCGGTACGGCAATTGATGCATGCATTGGCTGTGGCGAGGAAAGGACGCCCAAGGATGACAGGAATCTGCTTCTCTGGATTTAAGACCGGTTCTGTGTCCATAACTATAAAGTCAACTGGATAGTAGAACTTGTCCACCTTGATAATGACATCTTCCACAATCCCACGGGGTTTCTTGATCGAGCGGTCAGCCAATTGCAAGACAGTACTTGTCGGTTTCAATTCCCCTAAGCCCAGTTTCTGATATATCGAGTATGGAAGCAAATTAACACCAGCTCTTAAGTCGAGGAAAGCTCTCTCAATCTCATTGTTTCCGATGACACACGAAATTGTAGGCACTCCAGGGTCTTTGAACTTTGGAGGAGTGTTATGTTGAATCAGAGAGCTTACTTGCTCGGTGAGAATGACCTTCTTGGGAATGTGCTTCCGATTCTTCCTCTTTTGAGTGCATAAGTCCTTGAGAAATTTTGCATAGGCTGGAATTTGCTTGATGGCATCAAGGAGTGGGATGTTGATTTGAACCTGCTTGAAGGTTTTCATCATGTCTTGTATCTTTTCTCCTTGTTTCCCAAAGTGGGAGGGTGCCTTAAGCCGCTCTGGAAATGGGACCTTAGGCTCATATAGTATCTCAGGAGTGAGGGTAGATGATGAAGATGCCTCGATGCTTACTTGTTTACCCTTGTCCTGATGCAGATTATGTGGGGCCTCAATTTGCTCATCCTTCTTTTCTTCCACATGATTGTCAACTAGTCTTCCACTTCGCAATGTGGTGATGGCTTGAACTTGCTCTAGATAAGGTGTGCTTCCTTCTACCATGTATAGTCCCTTAGGGTTGGCCACTGGCTGACTTGGAAGCTTTCCTTCATCCCTCCTATTGAGGGCATTGACAAGTTGTCCGACTTGAGCTTCTAGCTTGGCAATGGACTGGGACTGTGAGTTCACTATCTCCTATTGAGATTTTACTGTCTGATTTATCTCGCCCACCTGGCCGGTCAACTCACTCATCATTTTCAGTATCCGATCCTCAAAATTAGAATCTGAGTGAGGTGGTGTGGCCTGTTATTGCTGCTGTAGAGGTCGATAAGTGGAATGAGGTTGGTAGGGCTGCCTGTTGGATTGAGCTTGATTGTGTGGCCCTAGGGCTGGGTTGCCCGAATTTGAGTTCTTCCATGAGAAATTTGGATGATTTCTCCACCTAGGGTTGTAGGTATTGGAATACGGATCATTACCCAGTCTGAAGAAAGCTGCATTAACCTGCTCATTAGCAACATTAGTATAATTTCCAGCCAGATGGCAGTTATTTACATGATGCATAGGACTAGAACAAAATGAGCAAGATTCATGTGGTGTGTGCATGTGGGCAGTATTAGGAGCAAAACCAGCAGTCATCACAACTTGATCTAGCTTCTTGGTGATAACCTCAACCACTTGGGTGGCCATGTTTGGGGAATGGCCTGCTTTATACAAACTCTCTGTCTTGAGTGCTTTAGGTGCTGGTGCCCTTCGTTTGGTGGAAACCTGCTAAAAAGAATTGTTACTCAAATTTTCAAACATAGACCATGCTTCATCTTCACTTTTTAACATGAATGCTCCCCCACAAGATGCATCTACCATTTTTCTATTGGACTCGATCAGACCATCATAGAAACATCGCACTAGCTGCCATTTTGGGACAGCGTGGTGTGGGCATGATCTAAGTAAGCCCTACAGCCTATCTCAAGTCTCATGGAAATCTTCTCCCTCATATTGGGAGAAGCTAGTGATAGCTCTCCTAATGTCATTGGTCATTCCTATGGGAAAATACTTCTTAAGAAATTCTTGCTGCAATTGAGCCCAAGAAGTGATAGAGTTGGGTGTTAAGGACTGGAACCAATGTTTGGTTTTTTCCTTGAGGGAGAAAGGAAAAAGACGTATCCTTAGGGCATCCTCAGTGAATCCATTCATTTTAATGGTAGAACAAATTGCTTCGAAATCACTGAGGAAGTCATAAGGGTTTTCAGTGCTAAGCCCTAGGAAAGAAGGTAAACTTTGTATAGTGCTGGGCTTAATTTCATAATGGGCTGCCGTAACCTCCGGCAGCCGAAGACATGTGGGAGTAGTGTAAGTGGTAGGGAGATAATGATCTTGTAAAGCCACGTGGTTAGCGTCTCCCATGGTCTCAGTGGGACGCTCTTCTAGCAAATTAGGAGTCCTTTGGGATATAATTTATCTAAGAGTGCGTTCAATTTCAAGGTCGCAAGGAATTAATGGAAAAGACAAAGAACAGCGACCTTGCATAAAAAAACAGAAAGTAAAAAGAAAAGAAAAACTAAGCTAAAACAGGAAAGTAAAGCTTACAAACGGCCCTTAGATGCACTTAGGGTTTTCGATGCAGGTTGCTGCAAGTGCGCTTGATCGCACGGCAGGGTGCGCTTGAGCGTACTGCCGCAGATGGGTGCGAGCGCAGGAGGGGAAGGCTTGAGCGTTGCTGGCTTGGTTCCTGCTGGTGTGCGTTCGTGCGCTCGATCGCAGTTACAGATAAGGCAGCTACGGACCTATTTGCAAATTCCAAAATAAAATAAAAAAATAAAAACAAAACAAAACACAAAACAGAATTAAAGTTAGCAACTTAAAGCAGAAAAATAAATTATTAAGCTAAAATCAATCCTTAAATTTAGATAATGAAAATGTTAAACAGTCCCCAGCAATGGGGCCAAAAATTGATTGTGGTATTTTTGTGACCAAAAATATCAATTATAAAAAGAACCACTCGCAATAGGACGAATCTTTGTAGGATATGGCTATAGAGAGGGTGTCGAACCTCAAGGACTGCAGGGGTTTTGTTATCAAATTTGAAAGATCAAAATTAACATAATTAAAAAGAGAATTGATTTGATTTTCTTTAAAACTAAAGTGCATGAAAATAAAAGAGATTTAAAATAAGAGAGAGAGTGTAGGGTATTGACTTCACCTCTATCCGCACAACAATGACTAATCATAATTAATTCCAAAAATTCATTCTATACATGTTATAAATAAACAAGAAACTACCTTATTAAAGAATAAGCATAATCTATTTTCGGTTGGCACGGATCGTCCACCTAATCACTAAGATGCGGTACGACCCGTCTTCCCTAAGCATGGCCTATCAAATCCTATTGATCATATGTCAATTAAACCCATTGTATAACCATCATCCTCATAATCATAGAAAACAAGAATGATTTGAGATCAATAAAAGTAAAATACTTTATAAGATAATAGAAGAATTTCACTAATATTGATTTTGGAATTTAAGAACAATTGCATTTAATAATTAAGAACAGAATCAAAAGGTAGCAATTCTCATAGTTATACAATCAACATGCATAAATTGAAAATCTAGAAATTAAATACAATCAAACCATTGTGCTTGGATAGGGTTACATCAACACCCCACGAAGGGGTTTAGCCGCTCATGATCTTCTAAGCTCCAAAGACAAATTTCTGATTTCTAGCTCTAGGAAGCGGTGTATCTTTTTTCTCAATGCTTAGAAGCCTATTTATAGGGATTAAGAGAACCCTAGAAGCCCTAAGAATCCTAGAAAATTCGTAATTTAGTCTCCCAGTCGGATTGGGAGACTTAGGAAAACTTCCCTTATCAATTTCGGACTCCTTTTTGCCTTTGCAGCGCGTGTGCACTCGAGCGCACTGTAGCTACAGTAACGTGCTACAATAACTTTGCTACAGTAACCCCGCTACAGTAACTTAAATGCATTTTGAGCTAAAAATCAATGATTTTCTTGTATCTTTATTAAAGACCTAAAAACACACAAACAAATAACAATGCTAAGGAATTAACATATACAAATTAAGGGGTTTGAATGTGCAACATTCGGCGCTTATCAGTCATTCTTTGTAATTCAAATGTATAGTTTGTTAGGATATAATCTCATTCAAATGTATAGTTTGTTAGGATACAATCTCTGTAAAGCCTATTTATATTCATTTAATGAAACAACACTGGTATCGTTGAAACCAGCATTCAAACCTACTTTCAAACTTGCTATCAGAGCCAATTTTTGGCTAACCCCACTTCTTCGTTCCATCAATGGCACTTATTAACCCTGATTCCGCTTCATATGTTTTTCCTAATGTCACGCAATTTGTGTCTATGAAACTTGATGGTCCTACGAACTACTTGGGTTGGACCACTCATTTCCTTCCTGTCTTACACCACCATGACCTCATAGGCATTGTGGACGGCACAGAGATTTGTCCCCCAGCCTTTGTTGTTGATGCAGAGGGCAACCCAACAACTATCCACAGTCAAGCATATTTGCTATGGCAGAAAAAGGACCAGTTCATATTGGCCTGGATTAACGCCACTCTCACTGAGAGGGTGTTAACTACTGTTTACTGCATGAATACAGCTAGACAGGTTTGGCTGCACCTATCCAAACAGTTTGCTCCAAACTCACGCTCTCGGGTTACAACCCTCAAGTGTCAACTCCAAACCATCGTCCAAGGAAATCAGACCTACTCCGAGTACCTTGCCACTGCCAAAAGTTATGCTGATCAACTTGCTGTAGTTGGGAAAAGTGTTGATGATGAGGATTTAATCTCATATATGATTGGAGGACTTAATTCCCCTTACCAATCCTTCATCACCGCTTTTAATTTTGTCACCAGGGAGAATCCAATTCCATTTGAGGAATTTCAGATGGAGTTGCTGAACTTTGATCACATGCTGGATGCCCATCAACGTACTGCTCAACCTGAAGGAGGCAAAATTGCTTTCTTCACTCAAAAATCCAAACAACACTACAAGAAGTAAAGGTTCAACCAATTCGGCAAGCTCTCTGTTAAACAGCAACCACGTTTATTCCCATCTCAGCAGCAGATGGCTCATCCTCCACAGCCCTACCAACCATCCATAGGAGCTTCTTAGCAGCACGTCTCCTTTCCACAAGGATCATAGTTTCCTGGTGCTGTTGTCCCAAATGGTAAACCACTATCTACTACCCCTTTTTCCCCTACTAATCATGTTCCCTGCCAGATTTGTAGGAGGATAAGCCATCAAGCTTTAGACTGCTACCATATGATGGATTTCTCTTATCAAGGACGCCATCCTCCTTCCCAGTTGGCAGCGCTGGCTGCACATATGCATGGTACTCCTGAAACTGAGCAACCATGGTATCTTGACAGTGGTGCTAATCATCATGTGACTTCAGATCTTGAAAATCTGTCAGGACAACAACCATACCACGAAATTGATAAAGTGATAGTAGGCAATGGAGGAGGTCTACAAATAGCAAACACTGATTTTTCTCTCTTTTCCACTTCACACAAAAACATTTAATTAAACAATATGCTTCATTACCCAAATGCCTCTTCTAATTTATTGTGCCTACAAAAATTTTGTAGAGATAATAATTGCTATTTTATTCTAACCGCATCCTATTTTATCATCAAGGATATACAGACCAGGGAAATTCTCTTGGAGGGGCTGAGTGAAGCAGGTCTTTATCCTATTTATCTCAAGCAATTGCATTCCAATAAAGTCACATCCAAAGCTGCATTCCTCTCCTCAGCAGCTTTTCTATCTCGTTTTTCTGCTTTCCTAGGAGTCACAGCACCATTTGATGTTTGGCACTCTCGTCTTGAACACCCAGCAAATTTGGTCATCAATAAACTACTTCAACAATCTTTGTTGCCCATTTCGGGATCTGTTAAATCTAAGCAACCATGTCATCCTTGTCACATTGCCAAGAGCAAAAAAATTATCTTTTTCTGATTCACAAAGAATCTCCAAACATCCTCTTGAATTAATTCACTCGGATGTTGGACTTCCCCCATTGTATCACTTGGTGGTTGTAAATTCTATGTTATTTTTATAAATGATCATTCTCGTTTCTGTTGGATGTTTCCTTTACGTCAAAAATCTGAAGTTCTTTCATGCTTTATTAAATTTAAAAGCTTAGTTGAGAATTTATTTTCTGCAAAATAAAGCAAATCCAAATTGATAATGGTGGAGAGTATGTTTCGAATACTTTTAAAACTTTTACCAACACACATGGAATCTTACATCGATTGATGTGTCCATACACCTCTGAACAAAATGGCATCTCTGAACGAAAACATAGACATATTACTGAAATAGGTTTATCTCTTCTAGCACAATCCCATCTCTCTAAATCTTATTGGGTTGATGCTTTCTTAACTACGTTTTATTTAATCAGTAGAATGCCTACCCCTGTGTTAGATCATTCCTCTCTTTATTTCAAGCTCTTCAAGAAACATCCTGATTATTCTCTTCTTAAAATTTTTGGTTGTTACTACTACCCCTTACTTAGGCCATATTTCTCTCATAAATCGGACTATAGGAGTAAGAGATGCATCTTTATTGGCTATAATAGTGGTCAAAAGGGGTATCAATGTCTAGATCCTGAAGAAAATCGAGTCTATATCTCCAAACATGTGGTATTTGATGAAGGCCAATTCCTAGATAGCAAGAGACCTTCTTCCACCCAACCTGCAGCAGAAACTTCCTCAGGTACATCTCTTTCCCTTTTAAATTTCAATAACCATTTATCTCCATTAGATATTGTTGCAACTAAACTCACCTCCAATGACAACTCAACAACTTTGTGCTTATCTCCCGTTTCGGCCACCAACCATGACTCATCCTTATCACCTATCTCATCGCAATCCACATCACCAAATAAGAGTGTTTCATCGCAAGCCACATCATTAGATACCCCTTGCTCATCTCCTGTGTTGGTCACCAACCCTCCAGCTCTTATTATCAACGTCCCACATGTTTCAGCCAACCCTCCATATTTTGAAAATGACGTGTGCAATGACTCTCCTGCCATAACCAAACCACCTCTTGATATCACTGTGCCTAATAATTCCCCTGCTCCAACCGAAACACTACCACATCCTCAACCACAAATGGTCACTCGTTCTCAAACCAACTCCCTGACTCCTAAGATTTTTCCCAACTACCACCTATACTCCTCAACGAAATATCCTCTATAGGGCCTATCATCAATTGTTCCTGCCATTGAACCCAAAGCTTATAAGCCGGCCGTGACACACCCTTGCTGGTTGGATGCTATGCAAGCTGAATTCATTGCCTTACTGAATAATAAGACATGGTCTTTGTGTCCTAGACCCTTATATAAAAAGGTGGTTCGCAACAAATGAGTGTTCAAAATCAAACAAAAATCGGATGGTACCATTGATCGGTATAAGGCTAGGTTAGTTGCCAAGGGATTTGATCAAGAAGAAAGGATTGATTTTAATGAAACTTTTAGCCCTGTTATTAAACCAGCCACCATTCGCTTGATCTTAGCATTGGCTGTACATTTCAATTGGTTTATTCATCAATTGGACATATTTAATGCCTTTTTACATGGTTTTCTTGAGGAGGAGGTATTTATGAAATAACCTCACGGTTTTGATGACTCTACTTTTCCTAATCACGTTTGCAAACTTCACAAGTCTCTTACGTCATGAAACAAGCTCCAAGGGCTTGGTTTATGCGACTTTCTCAAGCATTATTGGATTTTGGGTTTGTTGGATCAGCTGTTGACACCTCTTTTTATGTTGCATCATAATTCAGTTCATGTGTTTGTTCTTGTGTATGTAGATGATATTCTTGTAACCAGCAATTCCTCTTCTGCAATTACACAATTAATCTTTAAACTCAAGGGTGAATTTGAGGTCAAAGATTTGGGAGCCTTATCTTACTTTTTAGGGATTCAAGCTACGCGGACCAGTCATGAGTTATTCTTGACTCAAACTAAATATATGGTTGATTTACTTCGAAGTACCAAGATGGATGGGGCAAAACCAGCTTCAACACCGTGTGCCTCAGGTGGAAAACTCTCACGATTCATTGGGGATCATCTACCTGATCCAACTGAGTTTTGTCATATAGTGGGTGCCTTGCAGTATTGTACACTCACACGACCTGACATCTCTTACAGTGTCAATCAACTATGTCAATTCCTCCGTTCTCCAACAAGTGTTCACCTTATAGCAGCTAAGCGTGTTCTACGTTGTCTTAAAGGTACTCTTGATTTTGGATTACACTATATTCAAGGTTCCTTGCAAATCAATGGTTATTGTGATTCAAATTGGGCCGGTAGTCTTGATGCTAGATGGTCTACCACAGGCTATGAAATTTATCTTGGGCTGTGTCCCATGTCTTGGGCAACTAAGAAATAGCTTGTAATGGCCAAATCCAGCACTGCGGCTGAATGCAGGTCAATGGCTCTCACTGTTTCATAAATATATTGGCTTCGTATGTTATTCAAGGAATTACAAATTCCACTTCCACTTTCACCATGTTTGTGGGTGGAAAATCTGGGGGCTCTCTCTTTATCCTCTAACCCCATGTATCATTCACGTACGAAACACATAGAGGTGGACTACCATTTTATTCAAGAAAAGATTTTTAACAAAGATATCTTGGCACGCTACATTTCCACACATCAACAGCCTTCAGACATCTTCACAAAAAGCATGACCAAGGCTCGGTTCCTTTTACTTCGTGACAAGTTAATGGTTTTCTCTATCCCCATCAACTTGAGGGGGCATGTTAACAATATAGCCACATCACCAGATAAGAATCCTTGCAGTGTTTTAATTGTTGAAGATAAGGAAGTGTGATCACATTATCTTGTAAATGTTATCTCTTAGATTAGTCATTCTTTGTAATTCAAATGTATAGTTTGCTAGGATATAATCTCATTCAAATATATAGTTTGTTAGGATACTATCTCTGTAAAGCCTATTTATATTCATTTAATGAAACAACACTGGTCTCATTCAAACCTACTTTCAAACTTCAATTACCCAATGGAGAGGCAAACAAGAAAGCGAAGCCGCCAGGATACACCTTCGAGTGTGGGAATGGCGCCAAAGTCAAAAAAAAATCTCAGTTCTCATTCCTGGTTTGTGTTTCTTTGAAAATGGGCCCAAGGCATGTGGCCTTATGCTTAGTGGGCCATTGAACCACAAATTGGCAAAAGAAAAAGCAGTTGGCAAAAAAAATGGCCACCCCCAAACCGGCCTTAGGGTGGCTCAATGGTTAAAATGAAGTGGTTGGGAAACCCTGTAAGGTTTTTTTATTTATTATTTTTTTAGGTTTTAGTTTTTTAATTATTAATTTTTTAGTACAGGTGGCATTTATATATATATATATATTGTAAGTTTAATCCAAAATATTATATTGCCTTTTCTGTTGTACTAACAAAATTATAATAATTACGTGAAAATATAACATATGAATTTGAAGGTCCAGTAGAATCTTTAGAGAACGACGTTGCTAATTTGATACTACTGCGGAATCCTCGTCATCACGCACATATGCTTTTTAATATTCCTTTATATAATAATTATTTTTGTTAGCTGTCTCCACTCATATCACAGCAACAATTTCAACTTTTAAGGCAGTGTATATCATATTATATTCATTAATTGTTACTTAAGTTTATTTTTTAATTTAATTTTTCTTTCATTCTTCCTGCGTCAAGGTTCACATAAAAAATTACAAAGTACAAACTTTATTTACTTTAGGGATAAAATCATAAATGTAAAAGAAGTCTTTGCGATTAATATAAATTACAAATCACTCGGTATGAAAAATAATTAAGAGTGACACGTGTTATTATTTTATTAGTGTTGACGTATCACATTAACAGAATCCTTCAAATGTTTTAACGGAATTTGATTACAGGATTAAATTGTTATTTTAGCCTATTCCGAGGACCTCTTGATTATTTTTCATACTACAATGAGTGATTTGTAGTTTATGCCAACTACAATAACTGATTTTACATTTATCGTTTTATTTTAGGGTTAATAATTTTTTTGGTACTTAGGTTTTGAGGTTTTTTAATTTTTCTCCCTAGGTTTTAAAACATGACAAAAATAGTACCTTAGATTTTAGAAAAGACTGAATTACTACCTCTAGTTTGAAAAATTTTATGGGGGTGGCCGAACCACCTCCTAAGCCACCCCCAAGGTCGCCTTAGGTTCGGCCACTCCTAAGGGCCAAAAAGGGGGTTGCCAAAACCACCCCATGGCCCTTTAGCCACCCCCAGACCGGCAGGTCAAACTGGAGGTAGCATAGAATTTTTTAAAGTGGAGGTGGTGATTTGGTTTTTTTTAAAATCTGAGGTACTAATTTTGTCATGTTTTAAAACTTAAGAGAGAAAATTAAAAACCCTCAAAATCCATGTACTAAAAAAAGTTATTAACCCTTTATTTTATTTCATTGTCTACAAAGTATGCATAACTACATTCTTAAGATACTTTAATATTCAATGGCCAAAACAAAACAAAAACATGGGACCCATATTTCCCACTATCACGTCACATACGCTATTGCTCGTTACTATAGAATGGACTATCAATATTAAATTAATAAAGTTTCATTGGAGGACTAAACTTTTTATAATTTTGTAAAGATTTGGGGCTCTAAGAGTAATCGTAGAAGATAACATGCGGAAAATTGTCCACACCTTGGGACAATAAAGCTCTTGTGAGAGTTGTTAGGGCCGATTGATTGATGATAAACGACCTATGTTAAATGGTCTTCAATCATGGTTTGTAAGCTATATAAAAAGTAATGTTAGAAGTTATTATTGTATCTTTTTTTATTATTCCAAGAATGATGTGGTTTGTAAAATTATCATTAATCTTGTAATTGATTATTATTGAATTTAGATCAAAATTTGATTTTAAAAGTCACATCGTTCTTAGAGTGATACAAAAGGGACACAAGAGTGACTTGTAAAATGACTCCATATAAAAGGATCAGGTTCCTCTCTAATTCATTTAGAGCATGTTTGTGATTGTGTTTGAGAAATATAGCTTTTAAGTTAAAAAAACATTTTGGGGGCAAAAGCTTAAAATGAAGCTTTTACCAAAAGTGTGTTTTGTCCATTTTTATGCTTTTTGACCCTTAAAAACACTTTTAATTTTTTTTTTACCAAACGAATACTTCTTCAAACAAACTTTTTGAGTATTAAAAGTATTTTTAGGCCCTTCAAATGCAATTCTAAACAGGCCCTGAGTATCTGGTCCTTTATATCACAAGGGCAAAATTATTATTTCATATATTTGTCGACAATTTTGTCAGTGTAATATAAATGACCGAATACTCTCCAGTTCATTTGAAGTAGAAATAGTCATTTTTTTAAAAAAAATTATATATATATAAACGAAAGCAAATGAAGTAGCTCATTGTTTAACGAAAGCAACTGTTTACCAATTTTTAGATCGAGAGGAAACAAAGAATAGTCTCATTTTTATTTAAACTATTGTACTTACCAAGGAAGATGATATTTCATTTGATTTACTGAAAACATGAAGTTTCCTCTCAAAAAATATTTTTTAAAAAAACTTTCCTATAATTTTTTTTTCCTAAGCTAGACAAACCCATGAAAGTAGTGAAGAGTTGGAAGCCAAGCCATTACCTACGTTTTATTTATTATTTTTATTTCTTTGGTGTTAGATCCCTATTTATTTCAAAAGTTTAAGGTTGATAAAAAAAATATTTGTTTCTCTTCTGTTGAAGTAATAATTTTAAAACCATTTACTCTTATGATACCAATTAAATTGATAGAAAAAAAAAAAAAAAAAGGATTATAAAAAAACAAAATAGTGACACTTCTTCTCTATCCTTTTTTCTTTTTTTCTTTTTGTTTTGTTTTTAATGACGAAACAGATCCTTTGGACCCACTTTCCCTAAAAAATTTTCATATATATATATATATCATAATAAATCACTGATATTTTACACCGAAGTGGCCAGAAGGAAAATAGCGACACTTTCTTGGTCGAGAATATAAAACCAAAAAGAAGATACAAGAGCTTGTGAATCTGTGATGACTTTGGCGGAGGCCTACCATTGTCACAAACAGATTATTGGCAAGATGGGCAAGGATGAGAATCTTATGTTGATTTTTTATTTTTTTTTAGTGGAATCTTACGTTGATGCACAAAAAGCTGCAGAACTATGCTGTCGACTGTGACATAGTATGGTCTCTTTTTTGTCTACGTGACATATAGGTGGACCATAATGTGACAGAATATAGTTAGTATTATAATAATGTAACAACTTTATTATTTAGGCATAAAAATAACCATATGCCGTGCGTGACTAAGATGAGCACTTAAATGTCACGGAACCCCACCATGACCATGTGGTGGAGGCCAGTTCAAATTGTTCAATTCCCAACATCCCCAAACCATTCCAAAAAGATACATGTCCACGGGCGTATTCCAAAACGATTCAAGTCACGGGAGGATTTTATGGTGTTAAAAATATTTCATTTTTATCAATTCAATCATTGTTATATTTTTTATATTTAAATTTAATTGTAAGTTTTAATATATGTTTTTTTTTTGTTTTTCTAAGAAATTATTTTATCTTCATTCTATAATAAGAGATTAAGAGTATAAAACTCTTACAAACAAACATAGTCAAAGTTATGAAAAGTATAACATCGTAGATACATTGAAAATCTAACAATAAAAAACGTATCTACTTCGTTCGATCAAATCCATGTGCACACGTCATTTAAGGAGTAGATCTATGAGCAGACTAGTGTGAATATCACTTCTAATTTTTATGTTCTTAACAACTATATTTTATAGCTGCAAGAAAACCATTCAATAGTTTTTGTTTGTCATATGTCTATATTTGCTTTCGACATCGATCTATGGGGTACAGTTTTTTTTTTTTTTTGATTTCTTTTAGTCGTTTAATAAGAGTTTGTTTACACGAAACCTTAAAAGTGAGGATCTTAGATCTTCGGTTTGTCTTACATTTTCTCTCTAATTCTTTTCTAAGAGCAAATTATTGACTGATAGCATATGGAAGAATTGTCACGGATGGTAAAGACAGCGAAAAAAATCGTGTTTGGGAATGAATGCACTTGTAGCGGAGATGAAATATGATACAGATCTAAAAATTGATTGGAACGGTGACATTCAAAGAGTTAAACAAAATATAGATTAAATTTGGATGGAAAAAATTTTTATGATATTGTTTTGTTAGAACAATATGCTTATTTCTATGAAATAAATAGAGAATAAACATGGTTA
>NC_081542.1:37645151-37666646 GCF_901000735.1 Corylus avellana
CATTAACTCACTTAGGACTAGCATAGACAACTGTTACCTAGCCCATTTCACCACCAATGGGATTCTAGTCCGTGGCGGCCATGAAACCTACATCCGTAACTCCTTCCTCGGCCAACACATCACTGCCGGTGGTGATCCCGGCGAAAGAAACTTCTCAGGAACCGCAATAAATATTATTGGCAACGACAATGCTGTCACCGACGTAGTGATTTTTTCAGCTGCTACAGGAATAGTAGTTTCAGGTTATTAAATCATTACGTATCTCAAAAACTTATTCCTTCCTATAAACGATAAGAATGAATGAATTTAATTATTTAATTTATGTTATAAACGCAGGTCAAGCCAACATATTTTCTGGGGTGCATTGCTACAACAAGGCCACAGGCTTTGGCGGCACCGGGATTTATCTGAAAATGCCCGGTTTGACGCAAACCCGGATCGTGAATTCTTACTTGGATTACACCGGAATAGTTGTAGAAGACCCTGTGCAGCTCCATATCTCCAATAGCTTTTTTCTTGGTGATGCAAACATTGTTCTAAAATCAATAAAGGGGGTTGCCAATGGAGTCAACATCGTTGACAACATGTTTAGTGGTCATGACACAGGAGTTGAAATTGTTCAGTTGGATGAATCCAAAGGGTCTTTCAAAGACATTCAACAAGTTGTGATTGATAGGAACAATGTGAATGGGATGAACAACAAGGCAACCGTTGCAAGAGGGTCTGTGAAGGGGACAGGAAATTCATGGACCGTCGATTTTAATAAGGTTCTTCTATTTCCAAACCTTATTAGGCACGTGCAGTATTCGCTAAGCACTGCCGGAAGCCACTTCCCGAATCATGCATTGAGGAATGTTTCCGGCAACCGAGTTGAGATTCAAACCGACACCGATGTTCCGGCGGATGTGTTCGTTATGGTAGATCAAGGGGTAGCAAGTTTATAAGTACAAGGTGATGACCTAAGCTTTGGGATCAAGAAGTTCTAATTTCCAACTGTGAATAGGTCGGAAGATTGATCCATTTACTCATGATAAACCTTTTTATTTTTTATTTTTTATTTTTTACTTTTTTATAATTAAATACAAAGATCTAAAATAGTTTGACAGCAAAAAATATGTAGTGATGATGATGGAAACGTGTAATAGATATAAATTAAATAAATATATGAAAGTACACCATGTTTGGCCTTTAGAAAATAGATTGTGTAAGAGCGTTTTTTCTCTTAGTAAATACTCCGTTTCAATTAATAAGGTTTAACATGTAAAATATTTAATTAAAATGAAGAGTTATTTGATATACACAAAATTCGAATTTGGGACCTTCAGCTCTAATCAATACTATGATAAATTACAAGTGAAATATGTAATTGAAGTGACGGATAAAGATTTTCAACTCTGGTATCATATTAAATTATCATTTATCCTAAAAACTTAATGTGATAGTAAGTAGTTAATTTAATAACTTAATTTATATTATAACATTTTCAATACTCTCCAGTAATCTCCAACAAACATTTTTTTTTTTTTACTATCTTTAAATGTTTTATCTTTTTATTTTTTTATTTTTTTTCTTTATTCTTCTCCATTCACACATTCTCCTCTCCTTCTTCTAAAAAAAACAAAACAAAACAAATAAAACCAGTCTCACATAGTCACATTCTCCCTCATTCTCCCTAGTAAAATAAAATAAAACTCTCTTATTCTTCTCGATCTCTCCTTACGCCCTCCATGTACAACTACGAGAGGCCAAAAACCAAACCCCCCTTCTAAAATGGAGAAAGAATAAAATGAATAAAAAAAAATACAAGAGAGTGCTATATATATTGGCTCTCAATTATTAAAGAGTCACTATAGAATTATGTTGGTTTAATTTTTTTTTGAAGAGCTAGAGTCTTTTGGAGTAGGGATTTAGCTAAATTCTTTTATTGGAGGTGCTCGGGTCAGTTAAAAGTACCAATCAATTTACAATAATTCCTTCAAGTTTCAAATTTTAAGTTGAAAACAGATACCATAAGATATAAAACTCGCTAATTTCGGGTTTGCTTAGGTATTATATAAATAAAATAAAATAATCATTCGATGCACCCTTTAATAGCTATTCCCAATAATACTTCTAATATCTATTCATTTTCCTAATAGAATACTCATTTTACAAACCAAACGTACCCTTATTATTTTAGAAACCTTTAAAGGATTTGCACTTAATACCTATATCAACTCTACCCATATCCCCAAGGGACATGTGCCCTTGATAATATTAAATTGGTCATGAAATTGTACAGAAAGATAAAAGTTTCAAATTCTATCAAGATTAGTCCAAACCTGAACTCAGCCCATCAGCAGACTAGAAAATTCAAAATATTTTTTGTGGGGATCTAGAAGGTCTTCATGAAAGTTCATTAATTTCCAAAACATTTTCTTGATGATAGGTTGGGGAAGAAAGAAAGAAAGTAGTTTAGAGATGAACAAATTTAGAGGTAAATGGGGAAAGGTCAAAGGGTACGTACGTTGAAATTGAAAGTTAAAGTAATCTTTGGATATTATTGGGTGGGGGGGTTAGTCATCATCCATGCTGTTAGAGTTGGTGAGACTACTCAAGTTGAAAACCTACCTAGAGAAATTAAAATGAAATTTAATTTGTCCTGGTACCTGAATTTCCCAAATCCAAGTAGGTGGCTTTAGTAAGGTCAACAAATACAACCACCCTAGAAAAAGAAATCGGAAGACATAATGCTATACACTTTCGCTTTCACATTCTTAAATATAATTTTTAAAATTATCATTAAATCAAAATTTAATAGTGATTTATTTCAAATCTAATAATAATTTTAAAAGTTATGTTAAGAACTATGTTTATCATTACTCAAAGACTTAAGAGCATATTTGATATTGTGTTAGAGAAATAGAACTTTTAAGTCAAAAAATACTTTTTGACAAAAGCTTTATTTTTTAAGTTTTTGCCAAAAATGTGTTTTTACCATTTTTAAAATAAAAAGGTCAAATAAGTGCCTTTAAATTTTGTTTTTACTAAACATGCTAAATTTTAAGCTTTCAAACAGGCTCTTAACAGATGGATCAATTGAGTTTAGATTGAACGTGACGATTGGCAATCAATTTCTCAGGTTAGTAAAAAGCTTAGAGTATGTTTGAGAACGTGTTTGAAAAATAAAGTTTTTAAGTCAAAAAACACTTTTTGACAAAAGTTTTATTTTTAAGTTTTTTCTAAAAGTGTGTTTTGACTATTTTTAAGTTTTTTAAACCCTTAAAAGCACTTTCAATTTTTTTGCCAAATTGGTACTTTTTTCTTTAAAATGATTTTTTAAGTATTAAACGCACTTTTAAACCCTTCAAACGCACACTCAAACAAACCCTTAAACATGTTGGCCCAATTAGTTGAACTTAAGATAATGAATCAAAAGCCCATAAATAAATTAATAAGATTTTACTTTTCGCTGAAATCTTGTTCATTTTTTTTTTTTTTTTTCCATTTATGATGTGATTTTTGAAAGAGTAAAGGTAAAGGCTAAGGTGTGTCACCTTATTTTTTGGCTTCTAAAGGTCCACACCACATACTCATGGACTAGTAAGCTAAACGACAGAAAGTTTTCAACTTTTGCTTACCTCCACCACACATCTCACGCCACCTTGCATTCCCCTTTTGACTCGATCTTTCTTTCTTGGGACGTGATTCACAGCACGCCAACGTGCTAAGCGCCTAAGCATGCCCGGCGTGCTGTTAAGCTTTACCCTTCTTTCAAAGATTCATATATAGCAACTAGCAAGTCATAACCTTCTTGCAACTGAAGATTCTTTCGGTAACTTCTTTACTCCTCATTTCATGCCACCTCGTCGTCTTGATAAAGTTTTTTTTCAAATTTTATATGATATGAAATTTTTTTAAAAAATATATAAATAAAAAATCAATGGCAACAATCAAGAGTCGATGCTATTATACTATCATTAGTGGGGACTTTGAGGTCGCCGCTAATAATATGAGAAAATGAAAAAATGAAAAAAGATTAATAGCGGGGACCAAGAGTCACTGCTAATGATATGAGCAAATTAAATAAAAATAAAATAAAATAAGCTTTTATTATATATATATATATATATATATATATAATAATAATAAAAAAGCCCCAAATTGATTAGAGCCATTAATGGAGCTTGGGGAAAAATAAAATCAAACAATGAATACTCAAAATAAATTTAAAACAAAGTACCATTATAGCAAAGCCACCACTCAGTAATGAATATCTGCATACAATTTTCAGTCTTTCAGTCAAAAGGAATAGACACTGGCATGAGTTGTATATATTATGTGTTAAAAAAAAAAAAACACCTCTAATTTTGCATTTTCTATTGAAGAAGCAATTACTTCAAAGGCCGCTTCCCATCTATAAACCATTGAGCCTGGCTTCCATCTTCTATCAAACCTCTTCTTTGGGGAGCATAGGAATCAAAACGTTGAGAATGGCACCAACTCTCTTGAGATTTTAGACCAGCATTGTTGATTGCTGTAACCCATTCTTTAACTTCGGCACTACTTGTGGTTCTTAACTTTATGCTCCGATTTCCACAAGTGGCCTTTCAACATTTCCAAATTTTTGTCATCAGAATCAAATTGAAAAAAAAAAAAAAAAAATCATATATTTAGACTTACACAATCTTATAAATTTGAAATTGGCCTCTGGCAGGTTCAATTACTTATACCATCTAATTCTCTGGCAGAAGAAAGTTCAAAGGCTTGGGATATAGATTACCAGAACTATCAGAAGGCAATTGCATTGGACTGAATGAAAACATTACCAAGTAGTAAATGGAAAGCAAATACAGCCTCAACCCATACATGATATAATGATTAAAGCGTTGAAGAAGTAAAGACAAAAATAGTTCACTCACCCTAATTGCTTTGGCAACAACTGGACCAACGTAACACCCAACATTTCACATCAGAATCAACCCTTGGTAGATGCTTCAACATTACATAACCTTCTTTCAAATTTGAACCATACTCCCGTAAAAATGGCAACCTGGAGACCTCCAAAATAACACTCCTGCAGAAATTTTCTGTTATGATAGAGACATCTATAAGAGTTTAAATTACATAAAACTATGATGACAGAGACAGAATTCTTGTATGCCATTCTAAACAAGTAAACACAAGCATTATCAGAGACAGAACAATCCTAACTCTAATACCTCATCAAACAAACAGGATTTGCTCTTACAATGACTTACCAATCAAAAGAATGTTACTTTCCTAGTCACAGAGGCCAATTATTATAAACTCACCCACAATTCACAAAACCCCTCTGAAAACCTTAATAGCAAGCTTCATTATCAATAACAATTACTCAAAAACAACCTAAACCCGAAAAAAGAAGAAGAAGAAGAAGAAGAAGCATGCACAATTTAAAAAATTGGTGCAAGACAACCAGACCAACTAAATAACCTTTCAATTTTCTTTTTCTCCCCATCTCCTGAACTGCATACACATAATCCACAATGAACGCACTGCATAAAAAGATTCACCAAGAACAATAATACCGAAGATTTGGGAGCTTGCGACCCCAAACCCCAAATCCCAAACCCCAGCAGGAAAAAAAAGATTCATATGACCTAAATAATCGGTATTGAGCAATCAACAAATAATTGTTGTCTTAAAACGTGCGCCGGAGTGAGGGAGAGAGAACTGAGTGTGAGAGAGAGAGAGAGAGAGAGGGAGAGGGGAAAATTTGAGGGATTTTGGTGGTTTTTGAGGGTTTCAGGAAAAAAAACAAGGGATTTTGGTGTCTTCACGCGGTTTCTGAAATTTTTGGTTCGAAAATTTCAGAAACCGCGCCATTTGGCATTCAATAGCAGTCACCGCTAATGAGGCTCATTGCCGCTATAAGGTAAGTTTGAAATTCTATAACAATTATAAGGGTATAAAAGACATTTTAAGAAAAAAAAAATTCAAGTGATATTTTTTATAATTAATTAATAGCTTAATTGAATGTTTATAATTAATTAATCAATCATTTGATCCTATCACGATCAATCAGACTAATTCACTAGGATCGGTTAGATGTTCGATCGATCATTTGATTCTATCACGATCAATCGAACTAATTCATGATATGATCGATTATTTGATCCTATCACGATTAATCGAATTAATTTATTAAGATCGATCAGATGTTCAATCGAATATTTGATCCTATCACGATCAATAGAACTAATTTATTAGGATTAATTGGATGTTTGATCGATCATTTGATCATACCGCAATCAATCGAATTAATTCACTAGGATTGATCGGATGTTCAATTGAACATTTGATCTTATCACGATCAATCGAACTAATTCAGTAGGATCGATCGGATGTTCGATCAGATGTTTAATCGATCATTTGATCCTATCATGATCAATCGAACTACTTCACTAAGATCGATTGGATGTTTGATCGATCATTTAATCATATCACGATCAATCGAGCTAATTCACTAGAATTAATCGGAATTCACTAGAATTAATCGGATGTTTAATCGAACATTTGATCCTATCACAATCAATTGAACTAATTCATTAGAATCGATCAGATGTTTGATCGTACATTTGATCCTATCACGATCAATCAAACATTTAAATAAGAATAAGATATAGAAAACTTTAATAATAATATAAAAAATTAATTTTTCTAAGCATTTTAATTTAATAGGAAAATTTGTTTTATTTAAAATAAATAAATAAATAAATATTTATTTATTTTATATAAAATAAGAATAGAAAATAGAAAAATAAAAACAAAAAATTCAACAATAATTAATATAAAAGAAATAATGACATATTATCGGAAGTAAATTTTTGGGAAATAACTTTTTTCTATTATACATGTAGGGTCAATAGCATCACCCCAAAATTTATTTATTTAATTTTTTTTTTCTCTTGTAAATAGCAGCGACTTGACCCATCATTAGCGGCGACATTACATAGTCACTGCTGCTTGGACCAAATAGCAGCGACTTAATGCCTTTTTAATTTATGTTTTTTTTTTTTTTCCTCTTTGTAAATAGCGGCAACTCCAGAGTCGCCGCTATTGGGACCAAATAGCGGCAACTTTAGGTTGCCGCTAATGCCCTTTTAATTTCTATTTTTTTCATTTTTCTCTTGTAAATAGTGGAGACCCCAGAGTCGCCATTGTTGGAACCAAATAGCGGCGACTTTAGGTCGCAGCTAATGCCCTTTAATTTTATTTTATTTATTTATTTTTTTGGTAAATAGCGGCTACTCTAAAGTCGCTGCTATTAACCTCTCATCAACGGTGACTCTAGTGGTCGCCTCTGTTTTCCTATAAATAGCGTTGAATCTTATTAGCAGAGACCCTAAAGTCGCCACTAATGAGGGGTCAACAGTGGCGACACTTGTGAGTCGTCGCTGATGAGTGTCAATAGCGGCGACTATTGTTGCCACTATTTGGGTTGTTGCTAAATACTGATTTTTTTGGTATTTAGCGTACACAATTAGCGGCGACATTCAAGTCGCTGCTAGTGGTCAGTCATCTAATGACCCCTCAATAGCGGCGACACCAATGTCGCTGCTATTTGTTTGGTCACTAAAGACCATATTGCTTGTAGTGGTGGTGCAGTGAGGGATGAGAGATTTGCTGTGATTTCTCTTGATGTGGAAGACAAATAAAGGGGATTTGGGTGAGAAGAAAAATCAAGGGAGGGGGTATGTGGTGAGCGAGCAAGAGTAAGAAGTGGAAAAAATGAATTAAAAATATTAGAAAATAATATCTAAAGAAGATGAAGAATAAAATAAATCTGTTTGAGCTTGTGTTGAAAAAAAGAGAATTGCAAAATAGAAAGAAAAGAAAAAAAAATGATTTTAAGTGGTCTGTGCATGTCATAGAAGAATATTTGTGGTATGTGGGTCAGTGCGTGTCACAATACAAAAGAAATGTCTTAAGTAATGACTTTACGATGAGAGTTTTTTTTTAACCACATTTGGGGATAGAGATAGAAATTCCTAACACTTTTTGCTTGAATAATTTAGACAGCAAATGTAAGAGAGTTAATATAAAGCTCATTTGTCTAATAAATTTTGGTTGCCCCCTATTTGTTTAGACATGTAGATTTTATAAGGATTTTTTCACTTTTACTGACTAAATTGCTAGCAACTCAAATAACAAATTGTTAGGAATCAAGTAACATTTGTGGGAAAAGTGAGTGTTGTAAGTGGGGAGGTAAGCAAGTGTTTTTGTGAGTTAAAAGGGTAATTTTGGGGTGATGAGTATTAGTGTTTTATAATAAAGCTTCTTGTGTTAATTATTTTGTCCCTCCACAACATTGTTGGAAATAATTTTGGATGGCGCACAAATTCTCATTGATATAAAATAATTACAATATGAAAATTAACAATAAAATAAATAAAATACAAGAGATGAAAAGTAGAGTATGGAAAGATCTCACAATGCTATAGAATCACGCAAGAGCGTTGTCCTTAAAAGTTGATTCGTGCCTCCCGGAGTGTATAACTCAGTGCGATCGGATCCTTTGACACGCAACCTCCCAAGATTAGACTATAGCGTCTACCTTCGTTAAGGACACACTTCCAATAACGAAGAGTAATAGAACAACCCAATCGTCAAAGTAAATGAGGGACATCGGAATATTATTTGTAGAAAAAATCAATAATATAGCATATGACTTTATGCCACGAGACAAGTGTTTTCCAACACACTATATGGCCTTGGCCTTATATAGAAAATAAGTGTTTTTTTTTTCTTCTATCTCTCATATACTTACTTACCTTCAATGTATTAGTATATATACATATATAAAAGAATGGTCACCAACGGTTAGAACTTTAGGAGCATTAAAACTATTCCATGACCAAACGGTCATGGACTCGAACATATATAACAGTTACAAAATAAGACCACAACGGTCACAAAAAATAATGCACCATTATTATATATATATATATATATATATATATATATAAAACGTCATTACTTATATATTAAAATAATAATATATATGAATAAATGTTTGAAACAATATTGTATTACAACAATCTCCCACATGTTTCAAACATTAAAATAAAAAGAGATTGAAAGCATGCATCGATGTGGTACCCGAAAGTTTTAACCGCACCTAGGATAAATAAGTAGGAACTTAATGAATCGTGGTAGAGTTAAACTCTTTTAACCAAATCCACAAGTTAAACAAACTTATCATCCACATAACTTTCTCCAAAAAATAAAAAATTAAATCAAATCAAATAAACAAAAAGTCAAATCAAATCAAATAAAGAAAATTGGGTTGTTCTATAGTGGGTTGGTGCCTTATACAGGCCATGCGCCTCTGGGCTTCATGAGTGCTCTAGAGACTTGCCAAAGTCTCATAGGAAGCGACACCACCTCCACACTCACATAGGTGGCGTCCATCAAGAATGTGTGCAGAGAACATCACATCCCAACAAGTAGGGACTATGGACTCATTAAGAGTTTTAAACTCATCCTTACTCACTCTGCATCTTTTGTTATTACACCATAAAATAGCTTTCATGAGCGCTCTAGAGACCTACCAAAGTCTCATAAGAGATAGTACCTCCACACTCATATAGGTGGTATCCATCAAGAGTGTATGCAGGGAACACCCCATCCCAACAGGTAGGGACTATGGATCCATTAAGAGCTTTAAGCTCATCCTTAATCACTCTGCATCTTGTACTATCTTACACCATAGGGATGGACTCATCACTAATCTTCTTAACAATATAGTTAATAAACATAAATTGACAGTACCATACCTCATTTCACTTGTGACTTCGTTTCCCATTAAACCTCATTCATGGGATCTCCAATCACAGAGGTTGGGTATCAATCACAGTGTCATGATTTGGGTATCAGTCCTATCCCCCTCGATGCTTCTCTCACTAGCCTTCTTGCTTGTGGCATGGTCAAAGAATTTGCAGAATTCTTTTATGACCTCACAAAGTCCATGGACATATACCGGTCTCAATAAGCTGCCTCACAATATTGTGGATTTTTTCATTATAAATTCTTTACTCGAGCTTTGGCAGCCTGACAATCACAATAAACACATAGATCCAGCTATGTTAGCATATAAAGGCAAATTAAATAAATTAACCAATAGGTTCTTTAGCCATTCATCTTCAGTTCATGCTTTCTCCAAGGCAATTAACTCTGACTCCATAGTAAACCTTGCTATGCAAGTCTTTTTGAGGACTTTCAAGAGATAGCTCATTCAGCCAGAGTAAACGCATAATAGCCATTAGTAGGCTTTGCTCATCTGAATCGATAATACAGTTGCATTCCTTTCAATATAGCAGGATAATCACAATAAGACAAGCCAAAATTAATTGTGCCATTTGAGAATCTCAACAATTTAGAGATCGCATCACAATGGCTCAATACCATGATTATGAGTATATCTACTCAATTTACTAACAATATATGTAATACCAAGGCATATACAGTTTGTCAAAACATCAAGCTACCAATGATTTGTGCATATTTTTCTTGCAAAACACCATCACCATGATTCTTAACCAAGTATATTTTTGAATCATATGGTGTAGACATAGGTGGATAACATAAGTGCTCAAATCTTTTAAGCATCTTTTCAACATAATATGCATGAGATAAAATAATGTAATCATTATCCCTAACAACTTTAATGTCCAATTTGACATTAGCTTTACCTATGTCTTACATATCAAAATTAGATGCAAGAAATAATTTAACTTTATGCACAACATCAATGTTAGTTCAAAATAAGCAAGTCATCAATATATTAAAAAATAAATAATGACACATTCATTATTGTAAAATTTACTATGTATTTACTTGCACCATTAATCAAATATGCAATAGACAACATCACCTTGTCAAACTATTCATGCCATTGTTTAGGAGCTTGCTTTAATCCATACAAGGATTTCACTAGTTTGCACACTTTATGTTCTTGACCGGGGATTACTAGTCCCTCAGGCTACTCCATATAAATCTCTTCATCATTTAGAAAAATAACTTTGACATCTATTTGATGTACAACAAATTTATAAATATAAGCAATGGAAAATAACATTCCAAAAGATGCAATTTTAGTAACCGGAAAATAAGTATCAAATAATCAACATATACATTTACTTGTAGCTTTTAGCTACCAAATCTACCATGTGCTTATCTATTGTATCATCCGGTTTAAGCTTATTCTTAACCACCTATTTATAAGCAATTGATTTGGTCTTAGGAGGTAACTCAATGAGTTCCCAAGCATGGTTAGACATAATTGATTTCAATTATTTATAGCTTCTAACCAATTAAATTAAAAATAAATAAAATGCATCAAAAATAGATTTAATTGCTTCACCATAACATATTGGATCATCATCAACAATATAAGCAATAAAATCCATACCGAGATTCCTTTCGTTCTAGCTCGCTTGCTTCTTCTCAATTCTTACACATCATCAACAATTTTATTAGAAGCACCAAAAAAATCATGAAACAATTTTTTCCTTATTTTTCAAAGGAATTCATGCTCAAAGATAATAACCTTTTTTTTTTAGATTCAATAATATTACTGTAATCTAAAATATCACTCTTGATAGTAGGGAATCTATAGCATGAACTATTACATGTAAAATCAATAAAATCACAATCATAGGTTTTAAAACCAAGTTTCCTCATTTTAGGTTTTGGGTAACATAACATTTGCCAAATACCCCCACACTTCGAAGTATTTCAAACAATGCTTATGAATATGACAAACAAAATAAAAGCTTCCCCCCACACTTTGGTGGATAGCCCAAAAATTGACAATCATAGCATTCATCAGTTCTTTTCATTTTCTTGGTGTCGCCAAGATTTACATGTATAAATCTATCATACCGAATGAAATAAATCAAGTAATCACAAGAAAATAAAATTCCATTAATAGCTCACAAGAACTTTAAGAAATAACTTCTATGAGCCCATTTTTCTATAAGTATGATCTATCATTTACTCCTCTTTCTTTTCTGTCAATTGACAGTTCTAAAGATGTTTTAAAAATATTAATCACCACTTGTGATTTTTCAACATGATCCTTATATATTATATATATAGGGGTTGCATATTTCAAGTTCTATCAAGTTTTTAAAAATAAAATCTTTTTAACTAAAGCCACAATAAATATGCAAAGTATCAAGCCCAACCAAATAACAATCAACTATTATTGGCTCATTTTAATAAATACGCCAATGATATCATACTTATGATATGATAAATTTATCATGTATCAAATGAACCATAATAATCACATATATTTTATTCTGAACCATCATGTCAGAGAAATTTGAAAGTTGAATGATATATATGAGGAAGTACCAATTAACTTAAAGTGGTTGTGCTAATCTAGCATGTCATAGCTAACATAAATGCTAGCTACTATTTCTTTTTGAAATAAATGAATCAATAGAAGCCACCGCTTATCATATACAAAATTTATGTAATTATAAAATTTTGCACAAACTTTAATTCAATCAAGGAGCACCATCATAACTTCAATTTTTTCATTTTAATATATGAAATATATATTATGTCTTAAAAAATAAGACCTATGAATCAGAGTTTAAAAATCACAGCGGAGCCAACAGCTTTACTCAAAGATCTTCCAAAATAGATTGTCGTCACCACATACCAACTAGGTGTCGTGAGAACCAATCGACTCAATACGCGCACCACATCTCTTCCTCTTACGATGTGCTTACCTGCAAAAATCTTTAGCAAAGTGGTATTCTCTGCATACAATTAGCAATACCTATGTATTTTCTCCATAAAAAAAATGAGTAATCACTCACAGTTATTATTATTAATTTACAGGAATGTTTTCTAGCCAAGCTTAGCACAATATAACAAAAAAATGCTAAGTTCTAAAAAATCCATAAAAGGGCTTAACTCTTTTTATTGAAGAATAGTAACCCAACAATAAAAGATTATTTGACAATCAATAAATTGAGTTCAAATAATTGAAAACTCTTACAATCAAAATATTTTCATTTTCAACAACGACACAAGAAATTAAATTCTTTTTCTGATAAATGAATACAAAATCTTTCCACTCGAATATTTGATTTCATCTTTCTTATATGCGAATTGCATACCGCAAACTCTTATAGTACTTGCATTCTCATAAGTTTAAATACTATTGTTATGATACTAATCAAAATATTTGTACAACCATCACGAATCAACCTTTAAGATTGTTGGAAATAATTTTGAATGGCGCACAAATTCTCATTGATATAAAATAATTACAATATGAAAATTAACAATAAAATAAATAAAATACAAGAGATGAAAAGTAGAGTATGGAAAGATCTCACAATGCTATAGAATCACGCAAGAGCGTTGTCCTTAAAGGTTGATTCGTGCCTCCCGGAGTGTATAACTCGGTGCGATCGGATCCTTTGACACGCAACCTCTCAGGATTAGACTATAGCGTCTACCTTCGTTAAGGACACACTTCCAATAACGAAGAGTAATAGAACAACCCAATCGTCAAAGTAAATGAGGGACATCGGAATATTATTTGTAGAAAAAATCAATAATATAGCATATGTCTTTATGCCACGAGACAATTGTTTTCCAACACACTATATGGCCTTGGCCTTATATAGAAAATAAGTGTTTTTTTTTCTTCTATCTCTCATATACTTACTTACCTTCAATGTATTAGTATATATACATATATAAAAGAATGGTCACCAACGGTTAGAACTTTAGGAGCATTAAAACTATTCCATGACCAAAAGGTCATGGACTCATGAACATATATAACAGTTACAAAATAAGACCACAACGGTCACAAAAAATAATGCACCATTATTATTATTTTATATATATATATATATATATATATATAATACATCATTATTACAAACTTATATATTAAAATAACAATATATATGAATAAATGTTTGAAACAATATTTTATTACAACAAACATTTGATCCAACATGGTAGAGCTCATCAAAACTTCTGCTAGACAATGGAATGAAAGAAACAATTAGGTGCTCCTTTGATCATGAGACACTAGAATGCATCCTAACATTCTTCAATCCCATTAAATTTCAAAGAAGCCATCCAAATTCGGATTCTTTCTATGGAATAGGAAATGAAGTGAATCATCTGCATACATTACTGCCCAACACCCTCGTTTCAAAGTTGATTTTAATTCCAAAAAGGTTAGAAAAAAAAAAAAATGTGAACACAATCTCTCACAATCTCAAAAACTAAGCTACAATTTATATTTAATTTAATTTTTTTAATAAAAAAGTTAAAACTAAATAAAGACCTTTACAAAAAAAAAAAAAAAACTAGCTAGCTAAGCCAAATCCTTCTGTAATATTGCAATTGCCATTTACTTTGGAAACGATTTTCATGATATTTCGAAGAAGTTAACTCAAACGATCAAAGTGACAATGCATTGTAATTTATGGGGGCAAAGTGACGAGTTGACCATCTGAGTTAATGTTTTTGATTGATGGAGGGGGGGTTTGGGCACAAAATGATAGTTTGATAGGGTCGGCCAGTAGGGTTGTCAGCTTATGGGAATAAAGTAACAATGCGTTATAGTTGATGGGAGGAAAATGAAATTACTCATTTATTTTTAGATGAGATAGTAGCCTAAAACAACCAACATTACAAATACAATTCATTAAAATCGTGGCGTGTCAAAAAAGGAGGCTACAAAAAAAACTATGGAGGGACCTTTGCAAGGGATACAAATTACGGACATAAATTTTAACTCTAAAAGAACTAATTTCTAAAACGACATACGTCATTTAAACTATTAAAAAAATATGTAAAAAGTATACGCTATTAAAATACATGTAATTATCACATATTAGAGAAAATATGTCACTTTTAGAGGCCAAATTAATTTGTTGAAAATTTATGTCCACAATCAATGAAAAGTTTGAAAGATAATCTTTAATTCTTTATAGACGAGGCATCTTACCACATTAAGACATATAGCTGGTCATAACGTAACAATTATCTAATGGGTTCTTTATTTTATTTTATTTTGAGCCATCTGTTTAGCCAAAAATTGGTCCAATGCTATTTCTCAAAAATTCAACTTTCAACATTTTTATTTTTTATATCACATTAATTACTTTTTACTATTATTTAAATAAAAAAAATTATTACTAAACAATTTTTTTTTACTTTTTCATATCAATCATTTTTAATTTTTTTTTTCTTTGTATCAATCAATTTTTGTTAAAAAAAAACTAAAAGCCATAAAGCCAGGGACGGAGGGAGGGAGAGACTGGCATAGGCCATGGCCCTGCCCATAATATATATATATATTTTTTTTAATGTAAAAAAAAATAAAATTATAAGGTATTGGCCCCTAGCAGCAAATTTTTTGGCCCCTAGCCCTGACCATAATAATTTCTGATTCTGTCCCTTCATAAGGCCATTACCCAATAAAGCCAAAGAGTTTAATGACAAGGAATCCGTTCGTGCAAATATGAGTAAACTTTGGGCAGTTGGTAACCCAAGTATCATTGGGTTACCAACTGTCATTCCCATGAATTCTTTCACACCTTTTTGAAATCGCTCTGAACATCAAGTACTTTCCCGCATCCAACTCCTATCCATATTGATGTCCCTATTAGAGGTTATTCGTTACGTAGATGTACGCACACAAGGGAATTAAAAGATCAGATTCTTAAGAATTAATAGAATTAAATGGGAAGTCTGTTCTCAAATATTAAGGGAGGGAAAGTTTAAAAGGAGCATGGGTAATGAGAGAATTCTAGAAGTGGGTTACTAGTTTAGAACAAATATACACGAAATGATGCTAGCTCAATGCGATGTTACCTAACAAAATATTCTAGAAGTGGGTTACTAGTTTAGAACAAATATACACGAAATGATGTTAGCTCAATGCGATGTTACCTAACAAAATATTCTAGAAGTGGGTTACTAGTTTAGAACAAATTTCTATTTGTAATTTATTTACTAGTTTAGCTCAATGACAGTTTTACATTTTTTAGTATTGTTGTTAGGTTTGATATTTATTATAGAATGTTGTCTTGTTTCAAGTTTACTGTGCTGCTTCCTTATTGAACTTAAATAGAAAAGACAATACAATCATAATCCATACCAACTTTGATAACAGAAGTAGATGTGAAGTAGAAAATTAATAACATAATCCTAATATAAGAATAAGACTTAATACTAATCTAAAAGTAATAATAAGAGAAGAAGCAAGGTTTAATACAACCACAAGAGAAGAAGAGAGGTTTAATGGAACCACAAAAGATTATGTGTTTATATATGTTAAAGCTTGTCCTTAGGGGATCGAATGCAGGTCACGTGTGATCGATCGCAGGATCGATCGCAGTACCAAAAGCTCAAGGTGAGAATTAGAGCAAACTGCGATCGATCGCAGGATCAGTAGCTGAAGGTGAGAATCAGACTAATTTGCGATCGATCGCAGTATCAGAAGCTCAAAATGTGAATCAGAGTACTCTGCGATCGATCGCAGGCCTGATGCGATCGATCGCAGATAGGTGTTCAATGCCATAAAAACAGAAGGAACAAACTTCATTGTAGCCTGTATTTCATGTAAACTTGAACTGAAAATGGAGCATGTGCCTAGGCATAAACGGGGGAGGGCATAAATATAGGAGGGTAGGAAGCAACTGTCATTATCTTTGTCATATGCATGCATTGGTGATGGGAGTTTGGGAACACGGAAACCTGAATTTAATTAGCCAAATTTCGCTATGGGCCATATGGCATGCATGTTCTTTGCCAGCAGAAAATTGAAAATGAAAACCATCCGAAAATGACTTTTTCCATGTCATAGTGGATGACTTCTAGGAAACCTAACAACTCTGTAAATAGAGAAATGAGAGAGGAGACATTTCTCTTCTAGAGGAAGTATTCCAAATTTCCAATGCAGCTTTATTGAATACTTTCAAAGCCATCCACTCAATTATAATAATAATAGAGAGACAACTGCCAAACACACCCTAACATTTTAGCCTACCCAAAAAGGGCATGAACAGATAAATGGTGGGAGTTTACTTGTAATCTTGTTTTTAGGCCCTAACATGTGCCTAAAGAAAAATCTTTAGACTATTTCCCTCTAACTCTTTAAACTTTAGTCAATTTGTCAAATAAACTACTCTCTATTATTATTCGCTCTCCATTTAAATATTATTTCTTTCCGCCAAGTAGATTTTTGAACATTTCTCTTTTTTCTTTTTTTCTAACCTTTGTATTTTAAAAAATCTGAAATATTTTTTTTGCGAGCGATGACCCAATCAGAATGTAGAATTTTATTTAGAATAGAAAATATGAGAATTATAATGGAAGCAGAAAGAGAGGGAGTGAAGAACAAGTAGTGCTACATCTTGAATATTGAAATATATTAAATTGTATTACAATGATCTCAATTTGCAGTGATGCTAATTAAAGAATGGTGAACAAGAAAACCTAAACTAAATAAGGAAGATAATAAACCTAAAAGGAAATATAATAAAGAGATTACAATCAAACTTAAATGAGAAATATGCTTACAAATAAAAAAAAAAAAAAAACAAATCATGACAATACAGATTACTAATCACTCATTTAGCCAAATTTAGAAGAATTTACGGGTCCACGGCAGTTTTTGAATGAAACCAATCAGTTCTATAGGGAAAAAATAGAAAGAGAAGAAGAGAGGAAGTACCCAAATACTTAATTTCTTCAAATCACAATTCATGGATACTATTTGAGTGATTGAGAGGCATTTAAGGTTTGCAAGGGTTTAGGAGAAACTCATACCTGAGAGAGCTACAAGAGAGCGTTAAGTTCGCCGGAGTGAGAGCTGGCAGTGAGAGAGGTTCGCCGGAAACAGTTGCCGGAGAGAGAGAAATTGGCGTGGAGTGAGTGAGAGAGAGAGAGAGCTCGAGAGAGAGGGAGGGAGAGAGTGAGAGTGAGAGACAGAGTGAGAGTGAGAGACGATTGGCGAGAGGTGTGGGATTTGGTGAAAAATTTGTTCCGAAAATTTTAGAACCCCCGCACCAGTTTACCGCCATCTATTGGTAAACTATTTTGTGCAGCTAAATATTTGGGGTATTTTATTTACAAAAAAAATAAAAGAGAAAAATATAAATAAAAATCCTCCAAACTACGAGCCGTTTGTAATATAGTCCTTCAATGTTCATAACGGACTAAAGTAGCCTGTCAAACTACCAAATTGTATCAAAAAGTCTACTTATTTTGTTATATTTCTATAATACCCCTATTCTTTTAACAAAGTAAAATCAAATGTATGGTTCTTTAGATATTTTAAAAAAATAAACAGTTTATTCCTTGAAGTCAAATTTTGTACCTTTAATTTTACTTTAATACGATATGAAGCAATTTGTAATTTAGGCAAACTACAGTGATTAATTATTTATTATTTATTCCAAAAAACATTTTCTTTTTTTGTTTTTATTCACCCATTGGTTTTCTTGTATTTTTTAAAAAAATTGTTTCGTTCTTTTTTCAATTATTTTATTATTTATTTGTTAAAATAATAGGGGTATTCTAGGAATATTCAAAATAAGTGGCATTTTTATACAATTTGGTAGTTCGGGAGGCTACTTTAGTATCTTTTGAACATTTGACGGTTATATTGCAAATGACGGGTACTTTTGGTGGCTTTTTTATATTTTTTTCCAAACAAAAAATATACTTCCAATTTTTTAATTTGTTTTTATTTATTTTAAATTTGTCTCTTATTATATGTTTTTATTATTATAATATTAACTAAAAATTTTCGTTTAGTAAATTTTTATGATAAAGATCATTAAGTTGATATTTATCTTATAATTAGTTATAAAATAATACAAAATCCAAAGGTAATATAAGATCAATATAACTAAGGCACTAAGATAATATAAAAAGCTAACAGTTCAATTGAATGTTCGATTGAACCTTCAATTGTATCCAGTTTGATTTATCAATTGATCGTACCACAGTCAATCGAACTAATTCAGTAGGATTGATCGGACATTTGATTCTATCACGATCAATCTAACTAATTCATTATGATCGATCAGATGTTTGATCGAACGATTGATCCTATCGCGATCAATCGAACTAATTCATTATGATCGATCGGATGTTTGATCGGTCATTTAATCATATCACGATCAATCGAATTAATGAATTAGGATCGATCGGATGTTTGATCGATCATTTAATCATTTCGCGATCAATCGAACTAATTCATTAGGATCGATCAGATGTTTAATCAATCATTTAATCATATCAGGATCAATCGAATTAATTTATTAGGATCGATCGGATGTTTGATCGATCATTTAATCATATCACGATCAATCGAACTAATTCATTATGATCGATCGGATCTTTGATCGAACATTTGATCCCATTACGATCGATCAAACTAATATGTAATAGTATCGATCGGAATTGATTTTATCAGATGTTTGATTGAACCTTCAATCATGTCAAGTTTTATTGATTGTATCCCGATCAATTTAAGTAATGCACTAATATAATATAAAATGCTTAGAGTTCAATTCAATGTTCGATCGAACATTTAATTTGTTTGAATTTTGTTCGATCATTTGATGTTATCACGATCGATTGAACGAATGCACTAGGTAGGACTAATTGGATGTCTATTCAAACATTCAATTTCAATTGTTTCAAGTTTGATCGATCATTTGATCATATCATGATCGAAGTTGTTGTGCATTATGCAATAAAAATTAAAAAAAATAATAATTGCATAAAATATATATATGAGCCATTCTGTTATTGCGATCGATCGCACCTTGGGTGTGATCGATCGCAAAACAGAATCATCCCGCCTCTCCCTTGGCCGAATGCGATCGATCGCACTCGGACAGCACACCACGTGACCTATTTTAGGTCACTTTCCCCCCCACCCCCACAAAATTTTCTACCCCTGCGCCGTACACCTCTCCAAGCACCCACGCACCTCTGGCACAACCACTCGTCCACCATTTTTAATCACCTCTACCACACAACCACCACACGGTTCTCTTCTCCGGCAACCATACCAGGTACTTTTCACCACCTCAACTTTACACCCCATTCCCCATTCCCCATTCCCATCAACACCCCAACCATGATCACTTTCGCAAATTTTTTTTTTCTCATATTTATGCAATTGTGGGTGTTCATCCACCCACATTGCTTTGTTCTAGTTGGATTTTGGTGTTTTTGCAGGGGGTTTTGAGCGGAGTTGCGTTGTTTTGCAATTTTGGCTATCTCTAGTGCACACCAGGTGTTCGACAAAAGTCCCCAATCAAGCTCATCATGCCAAGAACTCGAGCTTCGTCCTCCCGAGGGTCCGATACCCGAGCCATTTCTTCCCCGCCCACTTTTGAGGAGCGGGAGCTGCTATTTGAGACCACTTTCGCCATTCGCGAAGACTTCGAAAATCTTGAGGGGACTCAATGGGCAGTCGCCGAGTTCAAGCGACGGGGGCTCAAGAAGCTTTTCAAGCCGGTGACCCCCACTGCTTACAGAAAATTGGTGATCGAGTTTTATGCCCACCTGTCTCATGACTGCAGGAGGTTGGCTGCCCTCTCTTCGAAAGTGCAAGGCAAAGCTATTGACGTAACACGGGCCGACATTGATGCTGCCCTTCAATGCAATGATGAGCAACCTCCAGAAGCCGCACAACTTGCTGACCAACCGGCCACCTTCTACGTGGCGGAAATCATTGAGGACATGTGCGAAGGGATATATGCCGATGCCCACCATAATGCTGGCAACCGATCCAAGCTACCTCAACGACTTTTCCCTTGGGGCACAAAAGTCAGAGGCGAGATCAATTTCTTCAAACACTCTACACCTTCCATAAAGGTGCTTGGTACTCCATTCCCGACATAATTTGGAAGCAAATTTACATTTTGGAATGGGATGCACGTTGGAGGAGCGGGGTCCACACATTCATGGGGGTTGCCTTTCCCATACTTAATCTCCTACATCCTCCGGAAGAAAGGCGTCAAGGGTACCGCAGCTGATGAACCAGTCACTACTACTCCCATATTTGGCATTCGCCAATGGAACAAGAGCCTCTCCCACATGCCCCAAGTAGCTCTAGCACCAGCAGCTGGTGCGGAAAAGTATGAGGCCGAGCCAATGGCCGAAGATGAACTTGTAGTTGATTCAGAGATAGCTGAGGAGGAGGCCCCGAGAATTTTTCGTGAAGCACGAAACCGCTCACTTAGTGAAGAAATAGCGGGCCTTCGGAGAGAGTTGGCTGGCCAAAGAAAGGAGGCTCGGAAAAATAACGAATTGATGGACAAATGCCTAGGCACCTTAGAAGAATTGATGCAGTCCATTGTCAACCGGTTGCCACTGCCATCTGCAGGAGCATCATCTTCTGGACAACAGTAAGCAGGGACTACCGTCTAGCTGAAGACGTTAAACTTAGCGCTC
>NC_081542.1:37666746-37668870 GCF_901000735.1 Corylus avellana
ATTTTAACCATTGAGCCACACTAAGGCCGGTTTGGGGGTGGCCATTTTTTTTGCCAACTATTTTTTCTTTTGCCAATTTGTGGTTCAATGGCCCACTAAGCATAAGGCCATATGCCTTGGGCCCATTTTCAAAGAAACACAACCCAGGAATGAGAACCGAGATTTTTTTTTGACTTTGGCGCCATTCCCACGCTCGAAGTTGTATCCTGGCCGCTTCGCTTTCTAGTTTGCCTCTCCATTGGGTAATTGAAGTTTGAAAGTAGGTTTAAATACTGGTCTCAACGATACCAGTGTTGTTTCATTAAATGAATATAAATATGCTTTACAGAGATTGTATCCTAACAAACTATATATTTGAATGAGATTATATCCTAGCAAACTATACATTTGAATTACAAAGAATGACTAATCTAAGAGATAACATTTACAAGATAATGTGATCACACTTCCTTATCTTCAACAATTAAAACACTGCAAGGATTCTTATCTGGTGATGTGGCAATATTGTTAACATGCCCCCTCAAGTTAATGGGTATAGAGAAAACCATTAACTTGTCACGAAGTAAAAGGAACTGAGCCTTGGTCATGCTTTTTGTGAAGATGTTTGAAGGCTGTTGTTGTGTGGAAATGTAGTGTGCCAAGATATCTTTGTTCTTTTCTTGAATAAAATGGTAGTCCACCTCTATGTGTTTCGTACGTGCATGATACATGGGGTTAGAGGATAAAGAGAGAGCCACCAGATTATCCACCCACAAACATGGTGAAAGTGGAAGTGGAATTTGTAATTCCTTGAATAACATACGAAGCCAATACATTTCTGAAATAGTGAGAGCCATTGACCTGCATTCAGCCGCAGTGCTGGATTTGGCCATTACAAGCTGTTTCTTAGCTGCCCAAGAGATGAGACACGGCCCAAGATAAATTTCATAGCCTGTGGTAGACCATCTATCATCAAGACTACCAGCCCAATCTAAATCACAATAACCATTGATTTGCAAGGAACCTTGAGTATAGTGTAATCCAAAATCAAGAGTACCTTTAAGATAATGTAGAACACGCTTGGCTGCTATAAGGTAAACACTTGTTGGAGAACGAAGGAATTGACATAGTTGATTGACACTGTAAGAGATGTCAGGTCGTGTGAGTGTACAATACTGCAAGGCACCCACTATATGACGAAACTCAGTTGGATCAAGTAGATGATCCCCAATGAATCGTGAGAGTTTTCCACCTGAGGCACACGGTGTTGAAGTTGGTTTTGCCCCATCCATCTTGGTACTTCGAAGTAAATCAGCCATGTATTTAGTTTGAGTTAAGAATAACTCATGACTGGTCCGTGTAGCTTGAATCCCTAAAAAGTAAGATAAGGCTCCCAAATCTTTGACCTCAAATTCACCCTTGAGTTTAGAGATTAATTGTGTAATTGTAGAAGAGGAATTGCTGGTTACAAGAATATCATCTACATACACAAGAACAAACATATGAACTGAATTATGATGCAACATAAAGAAAGGTATCAATAGCTGATCCAACAAACCCAAAATTCAATAATGCTTGAGAAAGTCGCATAAACCAAGCCCTTGGAGCTTGTTTCATGACGTAAAGAGACTTGTGAAGTTTGCAAACGTGATCAGGAAAAGTAGAGTCTTCAAAACCCTGAGGTTGTTCCATAAATACCTCATCCTCAAGAAAACCATGTAAAAAGGCATTAAATATGTCCAATTGATGAATAAACCAATTGAAATGTACAACCAATGCTAAGATCAAGCGAATGGTGGATAGTTTAATAACAGGGCTAAAAGTTTCATTAAAATCAATCCTTTCTTCTTGATCAAATCCCTTGACAACTAACCTAGCCTTATACCGATCAATGGTACCATCCGATTTTTGTTTGATTTTGAATACCCATTTGTTGCAAACCACCTTTTTATATAAGGGTCTAGGACACAAAGACCATGTCTTATTATTTAGTAAGGCAGTGAATTCAGCTTGCATAGCATCCAACCAGCAAGGGTGTGTCATGGCCTGCTTATAAGTTTTGGGTTCAGTGGCAGGAACAATTGATGATAGGGCCTGTAGAGGATATTTCGTTGAGGAGCATAGGTGGTAGTTGGGAAAAATCTT
>NC_081542.1:37668970-37771881 GCF_901000735.1 Corylus avellana
TGTTTGAAACTTTGAAATAACAAAATAATTTATATTGGTCTTTGGTAAATTATAGTATAATATAATATTATTTTATATTAATTAAATATTAGTCTTACATCCCGTCCATACAATAAGAAGATCTTGGCTCTGCCACTGATTGTAGACCTCCAAAATAATAGTAGGAATGATGATGATGATGATCGGGTAGCTTACAAATGAAGGATTCTTGTAGCATGGCAGTTGGAATTGGTTTGTTTTGATGTGATATCAAGGGACAAGGGGTCCCATTGAATGATGAGAAGCTGAGATTGGCTACAATGGTGGTGATGAGGAGGAAGAAGAAGATCATTGTGCAGAGCAGCAGAGTGAAGAGAGGAGAATCGTTTCAGGCTAATTCATTACAGCTCTTTGTCATTTTGCCTGATTCTTTTTGGAATGTAAACTGTAAATAAAAAGCAGAAAAAAACAAAAATGTTAGCTGTAGAGGTGGTAATTTTTACGTGATTCGCGAACTCGACACGAAATTAACGAGTTGGGATTGAGAGATTTGACTCGTTTAATTAAGTGGCCACTTAATTGAGAGATTTGACCCATGGGTCGGATTAGAGTTGACTTATATATTTTATGTTCATGCCTCAACACAACTTGAACTCGACATGTAACATAAAAACTAGCAATTATTTGCACAACTCGCGAACTCAATACAAAATTAGAGGTTAAGGTCGAGAAGTTTTACCTGTTTAATTATATAGATCGAAATAAAGCTGACCTATATAGTTTTACATTCATACATTGACACTTTTTGAACCCAACATTTGGATCCAAATTATTGCCGGGCAAAAGGAATAAAAAATAATGGTTTTTTTTTTTAATTATTTTTTTATTTTTTAATGTAAGCAATTTGAAAAGAATGAAATTTTGGTAATTAAAATGAGAAGAAGCATATGCAAGAAGGCAAATAGGCTCAGCATGTACAATTTAGGCTGTAGCCTGTAGGGATCATCAAGTCGATTAACTAGAACATAAATTGAGATCAACACAAAGTAAAAGGACTCATCTATATTGGTCTAGATGTGGGGCATGGTTACTTGATGAAACTACAATTCAATTTCATTATTTTTAAGGGGACCAAGCTCAACATGATCTACGGCTGAAAATGATTGAGATGGTAATTCCAACATAACGTACCCTGCCATGGATTAAAGCTGCACAATGTTGCACGCAAACATGTACAGCAGTTGGCCTAGAGGTGATAATTTGTGTCGGTACAGAAAAATGGATTTGGATGAGGTTGAGGAATGAGTAATAAGGTAATATAAGTTGCCTTTAAATTGACCAATTTAATTAAATATATTAGACTCTGTTAATTTTGTATTGGGTTTATGTCAAGTTTGTGGATTGTGTTAAAAATTGTCAGCGTTAAATATCATATGTTAGATTCGAATGGTGTCAAGGCACGAGTATAAGACAGTATAAGTGAACTCTAATCAATTCATTTAATCAAACAGGTTAAACCCTTCAACTTCAACTCACTAATTTGTATAAATTAAACGGTAATCACGCTTAATTTTTTATTTTTTATTTTTTTAAAACAACTGTAAATACCCACTTTGTTCACCCAAAAGTCACGGATTTTGGAGCTAGCCAAGGACAGATGACAGATGTATCCTACTGATTTTTTGTCAACTTTTTGAGAAAATAAAAATTGGTGGGGGTATCATCTTTTGTCACTTATATGGAAAGTAAAATCCAATTGCATCACCAAAATATGGTGAAAATTAGGTCATTTGAATATCCAAGCCTTAAAATTTTATTTGCTTTTTATTTACTCTAATTTTTGCAAAATTGGGCATGTTTTTGTTGCAAATGCACCTGTAAAAGGATGAATAAATTCAGCCTAGTGCACTAAGATAAATGCCACAATTGTTAAGGAAGGACAATTATGCAATGTACTGCTTATTGACCTATTGTGATTGTGATATAATTTTAAAAACTTCATCCTGCTGCATCATTTTCTTTTTCTTTTTTATATATAACAATCATTTTACTTTAAAGTTACTCTTTATATAGGTGGGTTTTTTTTTTTTTTTTTTTTTTTTTTTTGTAACATATTATATATGGTGGTTGAGTGGAGTAATTGATTGATGAAGATGAAATGAGAAGGTAAGGAATTTTAATGCTTCAATGCTTCATTTAGGTTGCTTTTAGCTGGATCTTGATTCTTGAATAAAAGGGATCACCAGCAATTGCTGATGGGTTTTTTTATTAATCTGGACCGTTGGATGAAATCTCACCATGTGTCCTATTTCAAAAAATATAATAAAATATTATATATATTTTAAAAAATAAATATAAAATAAAATAATAAAAAATTAAAAAATTAATTTAATAATATGGGGTGGCTCACATGGTGAGATTTCATCCAACGGTCTAAATTAATAAAAAAAAACCCATCAACAATTCTCCAGCCATTGCTGGGATCCTGATCCGAATAAAAGTGCTATAAAAAGAATAATAAATAGGTTATTTGTTCACAGCAACTCCACCTAGCCTTTTAAATGTACTTAAAAATAATTTTTTAAAAAATGAAAAAAAAAAAAAAAAAAAGCAATAGCCTTTTAAATGTTTTTTGTACAAAGTGGGTGTATATTTAAGATGTGTAGATAGGATTGGGGCAACAATGAGCATATTTAAAACCACATTAAATTCCAATAAATGCACTTGAAGCTCCATTTTCATTGCCAGATTACTTGGCCCTACTGAGAGAGAGGTGATTTCTGGCCGTTGAATCTGTGGAACTGCCCTACTTAAAGTCTAGAATCAGTGGAACTGCCGTACGAAATGGTTTCATCTTTTGGTAACTTTCAATTGACTCTTCGGTTAAATATGTATGCGTAATAATCCCCTCCTTTATCTTTTTTGCTTTGGACAAGTCAAAATATTTAACCCAAAAAGAAAATAATCAAAGTTTGACACATTATTGTTTACATAAGAAATAGGAAAAGAAGCATAATCACCCAAATAATTTTGGATGAATTATTTTCGATGAGTAGCTTAATTGGTTAGGAACCACGTTTCATGAAGGAGATGTTACTAATTCGAATCCAACTCTCCCCTTTCCCTCTCTTGACATGTTAAACGAAAATGGATGAATTAACCCATCATATTTAAAGTCGTTGCATTAAGAAGTTCATAGTAAACCATTTTAATGTTTTATCAACCAACAATATCTCTCCCATCTGAGAGCTTTTTTTCTTCCATGTTTCCTATTTCTTTTTGTTGTCGCTACTAAGGGTTCGCTTGGATTTGCAATTTCAAAAAGTGTAATTTAAAAATAGTGATTTTAAAATGTGAGATTTGAAAATGTAATTTTAAAAAAAACGCAGTTAAGCGTTCTACAAAATCGTTATTTAACCTTTAAAATTATGCGTTTTAAAAAATGCACCACCTTGCTTGCAATTTGAAAACGTAGGTCATAATTTTTTAAAAATGCAATTTCAAACGATCTATTTTCTGCAATTTTGTTTAAAATCTCACTTTTTGGCTATAAATGCCAAACGCACTCCAAGCCTGTTATCCTCTTCAACCACCGACATCACCCCTAGTCTCTTCATCCCTCTGCCTTTGCCCGATGCATGCTCCTCATGCACGACCGAACCTATGAGCTTAGCTTAACCCCTTCCATCCTAAGCCCTACTCCCCTTGGGGCTGAGGGGCACACCCTTTCCCCTACATGTATATTCCCCTCATCGCACCCTTTACTCTTTTTATTGATGGAGGTTATTTGGAGTGACGGAGTTGGGGGTGGCCGGTGTAGACCATGGCCCCCCAACATAAGGAAAAAAAAATTAAGGTAAATTTTTTTTTTTTTTGCTTATTGGCCCCTACTCACTAAATTTTTTGACTGTTCACCCGCTGTGGCAAAGGATGGAGTCTGCAAATAACCACGCTGACTCCATCCTTTGCCACAGCTGATGCAATGCCTACAAGTTATTCTATTTGAAATTGAGTTCCCTTTTGTTTGACTTTTTGTGAGCATCTTGATTTTACTACTTTTTAAACCATACAAAGTAAGAAGAAGACTAGAGAAGTCACATCCTATTTAGCTAGCATGCCCCCACCCCATCTACTTCCTCAACCCCCATGTCCACGGTACACCTATAAAGTTAATTGTAAAAATTAAAAATTAAAAATCTATTTGATGGTTATGTTAAATCACTAATTATCTTAAAAATTTAAGCTAATACATAAATTAATATTCTAATAAACACATATGTATTTTTCAACCCCATCTTTTAATATTTTTCTCTTTGAACTAAGATTCTGGCTTCGCCGCTGGTCACTTGTCCTTTGCATGTCAATCTTCAGACATCGTCATTATTGAATATCATTGCAGAGCCCTCCTGTGATGACTCTAATTTTTTTTTTTTTTTTTTTAAAGTTGGTTCTCAAGTGATTTATCACCATCCCATGAGATAGTGACATCTTTTCCAAAATAATATATCTCATAGAATGGTAACATATCACTTAAGAGTGAGAGAAAATTTGCTAAGTGTAGCATTTTTCAAAGAAAAAATAATATGTATAATGTTTGAGGTCTATAAGCCATAAGCCCAACTTTAAGAAAGAAAAGGGGTCTACAGGCAAACCTTTTTTTTTTTTTTTTTTTTTTGTAACACCCAATGGAGTCAAATGCTAGAACAAAAATAACGAACTTAGAATAAAGTAAATAAAATAATAAAATTGTGGTGTGTTTTGATGAAATTAGACGGATCACAATGAGGTTCGTAGGCAATTGATCGAAAGGGGTAAAGTTTCCAAGTTAAAAAGTATAAGAAATTTCGGTTTTATGGCCTTACATTCGAATGAGAATGGGTCTTTACATGTTACTAAGTTGGGTTGATCGTATTTGAACACGCTAACCTCCATGTTCGAACGAGATGGCATCTCCATGTGTCATCGCATGCAAGAGTGATAGGGTGAAGATCAACGTCCCAGATCCTTCACACGCGCGGGCAGATGAGATTTAAAGTGCGTTTAATGTTGACTAATGCATCGCATTTGTGCACGTGGTAAAATCACATTCAAATGAGACTGCTTTTGACAACGAATCTCGAAGTTTGAAACATAGAAGTATTGAGAGAGTGAGAGAACGAGGGAGAAAGAGGAGAGAAATAGATAAAGAGAGGAGACTTAAAGGAGCTTGAAAATAGTGTTTTTGGAGTTTGGTTTGATGTTGTCCAAAGATTTGTGATCTGTAAAATTGTATTTTTTGTGAATTTCAAGTTGTGGTTATATTACTTAGGAGATAATATTAGTGTTGTTATTTGTCATGTTGTGCTTTGGAAAAAGGTGAGAGAAATGTATATTGAAATTTCTTAGAAAATCTTGGAATTTTATCATTGTGGTTTGTGTTTTGAGGTTGTATTTGGCTAGAAATTGCATGTATGGTATAGAGAAAGGGATTGGTGAAAATGAGGTTCAAATTTGGGGTGTTTTTCACATCAAAAGACTCTAGGTAGTGTTCTCTCGTTTGAACATGTAACACCCACAAAATTAATTAATTAAATAATTAACTTGGAGTGTTACTTGTAGTACCTTCACACTAATTAATTTGTAATTAGCCAAATTTACTATACTATCACTAATTAACTCGGACCGTTACTCATTGCTTGAGAGTTAAAAATAAGGGAGATCCTTTCAAAATTATTCTAGGTTAAGAAAAAAATTCCATGTATTAAAATAAAGGGATAACTTCACTTTAGACCATTGAATTACTACACAATTTGACAAGCCCCCCCCTCCCCTCCTCAAAAAAACTTCAAAACCTTTTAATTTAAACCCTTGAACTTTTAATTGCAATCAATTTAAACTTCTCCGTTAGATTTTAAATGTTAAAAGTGAGACAATAATGTTTATACCCCTGAATTTTTTATAAAATTTCAAATTCACCCTTAATTCTATATATATATATATTTAAAAAAAAAACGAAAATCAATGATATTTTGGTCTTTTTAGGTATTGCCGTTAGAAGTTAACGGCTAAATCTGATAGAGGAGTTTAAATTGACTGCAATTGAAAGTTTAGGGGTTCAAATTGAGAGGTTTTGAAGTTTAGAGGGGACTTGTCAAATCGCGTGATAATTTAAGGGCTTAAAGTGAAGTTACTCTTAAAATAAATTTGGAATCTGTTTCATTTTGAAGCAGCATGATTTAACAAAATAAATTACTCTCAGTTAAAAAAGGTGTAATCACTATCCAGCAGTCTAGACTAAGGAAAAAAAAAAAAAAAGCCGAGAACAAAAGTCCAAGTAAATTTGTGATTTAAGGTTTGTTTGGATTTGCAATTCCAAAAAATGTGATTTAAAAATAGTAATTTGAAAAAGTGAATTTTTAAAATGCAATTAAAAGTTTGGCAAAATCACAGTTTGACCTTTAAAATCGTAGTTTAACTTTTAAAATTGTGCATTTTCAAAAAAATAACTTCTTCACAATTTTTTTAAAACGCAATCCTAAACAATTTATTTTCTTCGATTTGGTTTAAAATTGCACTTTTTATCTATAAAATTGCAATGCCAAACACACCCTAAGTATAATGATTTGTTAGTGAGAAATATTTGTACATGCAACACCCATGCACATTGATTGTATTACAAAAGTCACAAACCAGAGATTGCGTAACTCTTGCACTATGGAGTTGAAAAGGCAGTTACAAGGCTGTGTTGAGATGCACACTTATTGCGTGAGATAGATGTACTGTTCCATATGCATGACCCCCAAGGAAATAGTTTCTTTGCCAATATGCACAACTCAACTTGTTGGAAACTCAATTGGTAGAGCTATGGGTCGATTTACATAAAAGAACTTCGGCCTAAATCCTGCAAAGACCCGTCCGTTTTGGCATAAAATGCTTTGTTTGGAAAATGTTTTTAGAAAAACTTACCATTCTTTACAGTTTGTTTGCGACATTGAAAATGATTCAGAAAACATTTTTCGGTATTTGCCTCATACGAAAAATCAACAAATATTTTCTTATATTTTTCATTCAATCATGTTAACTTATACATATCAACTTTTAATCGCAATATAAAAATATTAATATAAAACAACTAAAAAAATCATCCTAAAAATTATGTTTAATTAAAATATACACATTGACTGGTTTGGTTATGATGTATAGAATGTATTTATAGTTTATTAGCGGTTTTGGAGTACTGGGTTTTAATGTTTTTACAATTTAATAAGGTAGATATAGAATTGTTGGATGGCTATTGGTGTTTTATAGATGCTCTTGTTAATCTTTGGGGATTCTTAAGGACATGTAATTATGAAAGTCTTATTAAGAGAAATATATGCTTTATTTACACATTGTGTTAGGATCAGGACCTTACAAGCTTGGTATAAGGGAAAATGATCAATAAAAAACATCATATATGTATAAATATATTAACCATATATATTCAAGTGGGAAGAGCCATAAATAACATCAAACAATACATTCAAATTATCGACAAAAGTTCAATCATAAATATTATCATACAAATTCAAACATAAATATTACAATCAAGTTTTCACAAAAGAAATTGTTCTTTTGAGATAATTACATTATAAACTATGGAATTTGACATTAATTTTAAATTCAAACAGAAAGCATTAATGCCTAGATTACAGACTCAACAAGAAGGAATCAAGGATAGATACAACCGCAGCCATAACTGCTGCTTGAATTTTTTTCATCTACAAAAGCAACAAAGAAATGGAGCCAATCCCAAGTGAGAGAAGCAGTAAGTAATATATTTGATACCTTACAACTTGCTCACAAGGTATGAAACTCATATTTATCCTTATATGACTACTAAAAGTATGTTTAGGATTGCGCTCGAAAAATAGAGCTTTTAAGTTAAAAATTGCTTTTTGGCAAAAGGTTCATTTTTAAGCTTCTGCCAAAAATGTGTTTTGACCATTTTTAGAGTAAAAAAGTTTTTATATATACCCTTAATTTCCTTAATCTTTTTTTAATTGCTTAATTAGTCAAACTCGAAAAAGAGTGCACCTAATTAAAATTTTCAAATTCAAATGAGACTCGCAGTTAATGTGTTAAAGTATACATCATTTTTTTCTAAAGAAAAGTCATTTTATTTTAGTAATTCCTTCAATCAATTCAAAACTGCATTGGTTAATGATTCTGAATAAACGAACTAAAAAAAATAGCTCTTATTTCCTGTAGTTAAGTTATGTATGGACTGTGTCTATCTTTTATAAATCATATCAAAATAAAATACTCTTTTTGGTGTAATTATTTGTCCTTACTCTCTCCCGAGATTAAAATATTGTTAAAATATTGTATTATGTAAATTGTAATAATAATAATAATAGAAATTTTTATTTTTTGTAGCTTCATAAAATCTTACTTAAAAAAAAGAGGTAAGTATTTATTTTTCAATAGTAGCTTGGTCATCTCATTTGACCAATTCAAACTTCTTGATTTGAAATATCTTGTTTTGTTTGAAGTATTTGGAAAAAATTTATAATAATTAAGAATATAAAATTTTATTTTAGTTTTATATATCTTAATTTTTTTATTAACTGATTCCTTTCAAAAAAAAAAAAAAAAGAGCTGGTGAATCAGAAACAGTTAATTAAGAATAAAAGATTTTTATTTATTTATTTTTATGGAATATACATATCAATATTCATGGATCATACCTTTCATTCCAGTTATAATTCCTATGTTAATAGGAGTGGGACTTCTCCTTTTCCCCAAGGGAACAAAAAATCTTCGCCGCATGTGGGCTTTTCCTAGTGTTTTATTGTTAAGTATAGTTATGATTTTTTTCAGCCAATCCGCCTATTCAGCAAATAAATAACAGTTATATCTATCAATATGTATGGTCTTGGACCATCAATAATGACTTTTCTTTAGAGTTCACCTACTTGATCGATCCACTTCTATTATGTCAATCTTAATTACTACTGTTGGAATTATGGTTCTTATTTATAGTGATAATTATATGTCTCATGATCAAGGATAATTGAGATTTTTTGCTTATATGAGTTTTTTCAATACTTCAATGCTGGGATCAGTGACTAGTTCTAATTTGATATATACTAATTTGACTAGTTTTTATATATATATACTTTTGAAATTTTTTACCAAAAAGGCCAACTTTTATTTCACACAACATTTTAGATACTAAAAGTACTTTTTAAACTCTCTAACACAATCCCAAACATGCTCTAATTCTACTGGACATAAACAAATCTAATCTGACCAATTTATAAGATTGGTATCCATTTTTAAAGTTCTCATGGTTTGGTTGACCAAAAAAGTCTTATATATATATATATATATATAACAATTTCAGCATATATACTTATCAAAAAAAAAAATCTCAGCATATATAAGAGAAAGGAAAAGGATCAACAATATATTAGTAGAAGCCGGGAAAGGGCAGATTGTTGTTTGTGAAGGGAAATATCTCTCTTGTATATTTAGTGGCAAATTAAAGTTTGATGACCCTTAAGACTTATAATAGCTGGCACCTACAATAGCAAAAAAATGACTCGAGTTATTTTGACATCAAGTTAAAAGAATGTACACCATGTATGTTGGTGGCAATGTGAAGTTGCCACCATGTATCTAGATCCTGTAAATTTGGATCTCAAACCAACCAAAGCATTGGAATGAGACATGCCTGTCATGTTTTTTGGCCCTAATTGAGTCGAACTTATGAAAAGAACTACCCATACAAAGATTTGTCTTATCACAGACTCGATAAATGAAATGACTACCAGTATATTATTTACTCTTTTGCCTCCATTTGAATTTCTGCCATAAATGATATCATTTATGTTATAATTCTCAGACTATGTGTTATTGTGTTGTGTTAGGTGGGGCTTAAGACCAGACAAATAGAACCTTCTTGCAAAAAGATAAGACAAAATGGTCTCCACAAGTTCAAGGCAATAAAGATATCAAGGATTCATAGATATACACTCATTTAAGTTCTGGGAAGAGAGTATATTGGTCTAATACTTCATCTCTAAAAATGTTTACCTTTGAAAACAGATTCCTTTCCCTCTTTTTGGATTGGAGTCATTTCAGTTACTACAGAAATGTGACATTTGTTTGTAGGTTATTATCCATGTTACATACTTACAGCCACATGCAGCCTAAGCTAAGTATGCCACACCAGGAATAAAGATTGGAAACAAGGCATCCATACAGACATGTGACCATACAAACCAGTACACAGCACTCCGCTGCGCTTACACTAAATGCAGTAATGCAGTAGTATTTTCATGTACTGCTCTAGTAAACAGTTAGTGTGGAAATAAAGTATTAGGTGCAAGACTAGTTTTCTTTTAAACACTATAAAAGATGATAAATTCAATGTAATACCATAACTAAGTTCCTAAATAAATTACCTTGTATACAGCAGGATGTACAGGATCAAGTTGGAAAAATTTGGACTCTAGATCAGGAAGGTGACTTCCATGTTCATATTGAGGCAAACCTACCTAAGAAAAACATATCGTTATTATGTTCACAAGATAACTAGACACAAAGAGAGAGGTACTGATTAAAGAAAATATCATACAGACATATAGGTAACTCTACTGAAGTTCTTCACCCAAATTAAGAATTAAGATTCAAGTTCTTTCTTACCCTTGCAGCTATTGTAGCATCAAGCTCTCTTTCTTAAAGTGACTCTGTATTGCCAACAATAGCTCTAACTGTATTGAGCACCATCAATCTCTCCTTTCTCTGTCAATGACTATCTTCTATAGTGCAACATACAGGGATACATATATACACACAAAATACACACATCTCTTTCAGAGGAATTCCTATAATACATCAGCAGGGAGATTCCCCAACTAAAACCATTTTCTCTAACACTTTACATGATTCTGTTAACGATTTAGGAAATTCCATTTGTCATAACAAATACAAACCTAAAAGTATCGAGCTCCTTGCTCTTCATAGTAAACCAAAGGCAATAGTGAACTTTTGCCACGCCAGATGGTTTCTACATAAAACATAGGGCACACTTCTCCTAAAATATCAGCAACTCAAGTCTCAAGTTAATAGGTCTCAAAGTGGTGTGCTTCAATTGTACTGCATATTTCTACTCAATCCTAATCAAAACATATTAGAAAGCCAAATTAAGAACGAAAGCGAAGTGACAATTAAGCACCATAAAAGACCTAAATAACCCACCGATGCTTTATCAATAGTAGCTCAAGGGTACATAAAAGTCCAAATTTATATTAAAGCCCAACTACCTGGTTGCTAGCAAGACTTCGTTCAAACTCTCCTCACCCACAATAGCACTAAAAGCAATTTCTTCATTGAATTAACATTTACATAGCTCATCTTCAAAACACCTAAGTAGGTTCTGACTTGCCACAGGGAGGCTCTATTATTTCATGTTGTGCAGTCACTTCATAACTTGAAACCATGATTTCTTCCTCGTTGAAAACAATGCATGGGATTTTAGTCTGAACATTTGAAATCTGGGCATTGCCTCCAAATTGATCTACTAGCTTTCCCGCTCTTATCAGTAATAGCCAATGTCATGACTCAACCCACTTAAAAGTTAATCTCTTCATAGCACAAGATTTAAAAACTCCTTAATGAAGCATAAATTGACTCCCCTCCCCTCACATTCAAACACCAGGAGAAGAAGGGAAGCGATGCATGTTTCAGATGTTACACCAAAAAGTTAAGGAGAAGATAATATATCAAACCCATATACAAAGAAAGGAAGATATCTAAGATGGAAGCCAATAGTAAACCAACACGTAATGCTGAAAATTAAGATATAAAGCAATATATTTCACCCTTCTAATCAAAGAGCAAATTTCATATCATTATTGTACAGACATGAAACATCAAGTTGACTCATATCTTCAATTACAGAAACAAGTCATCTTAGCACTTTTTCGAAGAAACCAACTTCACAGAGTTTAACTCCTCACTATTTTAAGGTCATCTCGTCACAGCACAGCAACCTATAAATTCCCCAAAAAGAAAAGGCAATAAAACAATACCAAAGTGCATAGAAGACTCAAGGATATGTAGCCTACTTCAAACTTTTATCACTCTCCACATATTTATACACATGCCAAGATGTTGCTAGAGGAGCTTATTCAGCTCAGCCAATTATGCAAAAAGACCCAATCACATGCTCAATATGGTTATGATACTTTTGCAAGTGGGCAAATTCAGATGGTATGAGGCTTAATTGCGTTGAGTTATATAGAGATGCAAGCGATGGTCGAAACCCCCCAAAATACACACAACGTTTTCTTTTATATTTGGCTATTCATTCAGAACTTCAATCAGACAATGACTACCACTCCTAAACTTTGAAAATCACCAAATGCAAGATGCCCTTTACATTGAAGAGGAAATCAAAAGGAATAAAACAAAACAGAGAGAAGAGCTTACCTCCAACGTTCAGTCCAGTTACTTCCAATCTCTTTCTCTTTGGGTTTCTCAAGAAACAAACAGATTAAGAGCAACCAGAACGGAAACCCTAATCAAAGAGAACTCAAGCAATTAAAGAAACTTTTAAGAGAGGGAGAGACACAGGGGACCAACAAGAAGAAAAAACCAGAGGAAATCAAAAGGAGAAAAGGAAAAAAAGAGAGAAAAGATTACCTTTGTGGATTGATGTTTACGTTGTTCTGCAAAAGCGATGGTGGCTCTGCTGTTCTGCAAGAGCAACAGTGGCTCAGCTGTTCTGCAATGGCAAAAATGGAGAGAGGGTGGTAGTATGAAATGGAGAGAGAACGAAATTTTCAGATCTATTTTTGGAGCTTCAAAATTTCTAGAAAGGGAAGGGAAGGGAGCTGCGAAAATTTGTTTCGAGGTGTGGGGCGAGGGAGACAGCGGAAAATGGTTTATGCTCGTGAGAAGCATAAACCATTTTACACTTCTCTTCCTTGGTCAACTGAAAATGTTTTTGGTTTGACCAAGATTTTCAACTACCCCAAACACCCGAAATTGGGGAAAACATTTTCTAGAAAAGGTTTTACGCCCAAACATACGGAGCCTAAGTTTGGGCCAACCAGCTTTTGGCACTGATGCCCTCTTTTATGGATAACATAAGAGATTAAGTCTTACTTCTATACCAGATCAACATACCTCTGATTGAATTTCAGACCTTGCTTTGGGAACTGCTTCAAAAAATAATAGTAGCCATGAACTTGAATACCTCTTGAACTTCAGCCTCTGCCTTACAAACAAACCAGAACATGTATCGATTACCAGTTTAAACAGATAATGAATCTATTTCTTATTAAATACGTCAGATAGGAAATAATCAATATAGTACAATTTATACAGTGAAGAAGATCATTTAAATGTACCACCAAATTCATTACAAAAATCATCTGCCAATTGGAGATCTCCGTACTGTAACTATAGGTCCAGCATTTAAAGGAACGAGGCTCCAATAAGAACCCTGATTGTCCAGACAACAACTACGCCATTTAATTCTATAAGAGCCTACTGGAAAACCAGAAATATCAAGCAAACAACTTGCAAATCCTTGGCCTCTCTCATCTGGTTCAAAATGCGCAAATGCATAAACAACCCCGTCCTTCTTGTTATCACACCTTCTGCGCTTACTATTATTACTCCTTTTGGTACTTAAATTTGTCACATAATGCAATAGCATTTCATTGATTTCTACCATGTCATCAGTTTCCCAAGCTCGACAACCCCACTGCTTTCGCTCCTTGTCTTCCTCACTTGGTCTGGGATCCTGAAAGGAAACACTACAATAAAGGATGCAGTATAACTTTGTTAGCCGAGCTGGGAGATCTGGTGGCAAGTTAACCAGTTGAAGACAAAGGTTTAGCGATAGGTGGAAGCCTGATAATACAGATATGCCATCTGGGTTATTAGTGTCCGAGTTGCAGGCAAAGAGCTCTGATCCAATGCAACTCCTGAATTTCACGACAAATTTAAAATTAAAATGGAGTTGTATAACGAATAACAAAAGTGCACATTGACAAAAGAACTTTTAAAAAGTCTAAAGGACTTTTTCTTTGTATTTGAGAGTCCTCTTTCAGTTCACCAAAATAAAGAACAGCATTTTTTTACTGAAAAACTGCCGAACAAATTAACAGACTATTATTTAGAACAATTATACATCCTCACAGACTCACAGTAGATTGTAGAACCCAAGTGACTCAGAGCACATCATAAAGTATAAGTGGAACTCCAAATGAGGAAACAAGCCATCAGTTCCTAAAATTCGAAAGCAATCCTAAAAAGAAGAGCTGTCACCATATTGATACTCTTAAACAGTACAAGTCAACACCTTTTCTTTGTCCAGAAAAGAACAAAACAGAGCAAAGCTACAGATTAGCCATAAGAGGCATGCAGAACAATCCTAGAGCAATGAATCCATTTGCTGACCTAAACATTTTTCTTTTTACATCAATCTCTCGTTCAGATCTTAAAATATATTTGAGGTGGTTGGCATACCAGATCTACTAAGGTTGGAAAGAATCATCTATACTAAGGTTGGAAAGAGTCATCTATTAATACAATAAAGATATGAAGAAATACATTTAACTATGTTGCTTCATAACATAAGAGCTTTAACATTGGTCCTTTCACACTACAGATATGGAATAATTCACTTAAGATCTTTCTAATTACTACTATGAAATAAGAGAAATCTTTGGCCAGTATGGCGAAACTGCTCAGCATACCTTACTTTAAAGAAATATTTGGGAGTCCGAAAAGGAACGTGTATCCATTTCATTATAATGCTCAACAGAAGTTGTAAACCCCCCTTGGTAACTTGGGATAAAATCTCCTCGTTATGCTCTCTATTTGCCTCTTGCAAACGAACAGCCTCCAAAACAGCATAACTACAGACAGTAATAATATCCTTTCCTTCACATCCAACCTTCAAATTTTTATTTGTAGACTGCAAGTGAAAACAGCTCTTAACCTGTCCACTAACATCAAAAAGCTGACACAGATTTCTACTTGTCTCATGGTCTACATGGCACAAACGCCCAACTAAATCTTGTATTAACATTGCATGTAAACAGTTTTCCGAGTTTCTCAGACCACAAGTTGTAAAAGTTTCATAGGCAGGAAGATTTGGAAGAAAGAGTATGAAGCCAGTACTAAAGGCCAAAAGCGAACAACTTAGTGCAAGTGATGAAATTACTTTGGAACTTTTGCAATCCATATCTATGAAAGATGTGGCAATTAGATCAAATTCTTGTGCTAGCTTCTTAAACTGCAAAGAAATCTGGATAATTTCTGGCAAAGACTTCAGGCACTCAAATACACTCTTCTCCACCTCTCCATTGTTGCTAATGCTGTCAGGGTTGAATGGGATGATTCTGAAAATTCTGAGTATATCCAACAAAGCTCTTAAAAGTTTAGCTCTTAGATGCAGAAACCATCTCTGGAAACAAAATTCTTGACCCGATGTGACAGCAGCTTCTAATGTTTTCCCTGAAGAGCAGATATCCTCATAAGCCTCCAGAAGCTCTTCACTGTAGTTAGGCTCACTACTATTTCCAGCAGTATCCCTGCTGATTTCACCCAAAGCATGACTGGCAGGAAATTTGTTCTTTTCTAACCAATCTACTAAAGTAGACCCTTGTTTTGGTAAAAGCAATAGCTGGATTTTCCTCTCAGAACGAGCCAATTGAATTATCGATGTTAACCAGCAGTGGAAGATATCAGACTGAACCTTTGTTATTAACTGCCCAAATATGAAAGCCACTGTGAACCATGCTCCCTGACATGCTGCATATGTCCCAGCTCTGTAAGCAGGCCAGTTATACCTCTCCTTCAACATCTTATTTGCACACTCTAGGGCAAGAATTTCTTTCTCAACCAAGTAATAATTAAAAAAGTTTTTATTAAGACTGCAAGTTCCCTCACTTTCGTCCACCAAGCAATCCCAAAAGAATCGACTGTGGAACAAAAGAGAGTAGATTGTATGTGTATAGCAATCAAACAAGCTGCACTGACACACCCGTTCAACCAGGAGCTTCACTCTTTCAAATGCTATTGAAGTGAGAACACCAGCTTCATTGAGATTTTCAAGACAGGCAACCAGAAATCTGAATGCAATAAGTACAAGTTTTGACCTAACGACTGTGCTCTTCTCTTTTTTGAAGTCCATCTCAAGAACCAGTGTATCTGATTGGCTTTTAGCCAGGACATGTTCGTGCATATTTGCAACACACTCAACAAATAAACAGATCTTGTCCAGCACCAAAACACCCAGATCCGGATGCTCACCAACCAAAAGAGCAAGAAGGTGGAGCAGACTATGAACTTCTTGAAACACTCGAGAGTCAATCTGGCAAAGATCATTTATCAGCAACGTCATCTGGTCTATAATCAATGAGATCACTCTTGATGGCAGAGGAGAGGAACAAAACATACTAGATTCTATTTCCATTCTTTCCCTAAGCTTGATTGATATATCCACCAGAACACGGATGGATAAGAAGCTCTTCGACGTGATTGGAAATTGGGAGGAATTTTCAGCAATGGTTAAAAGGTTAGCAAATTCGGGCAGGTCCAGACAGGGCAAATGAGGTAGCATATATGGAAGGATCTGCACATTCCCCTATAATGGTCAAGAGTGTGTAAATTTTACAATATTACATCACAAGTTCATCTATGGGAGCTCAGAAATTACCTTATGTAGAATCTGTAGAGCTTCATATTGCATAAATGTGGGAAGTTCGGGCTCAATCATTGTGCTCAATAATGATTTGACTAGATCTGCACTCACAGGAAAATGACATAATCCTTTTATCAAAATGAAATGCAAGCATCTTAATACTGTTGCTTTCATACGCGGTGTCTTTTCTTGTTTAAGAAATGAGAAAAGCACGTCCACCTGCATCATGATGTAAAATAATAATAAAGCACAGCTACTGTAAAAAAATTGTCAAGAATAATCATGATCTCTGACCACTTAAAATTCTTTCATTTGTTATGGTAGAGAAACCTAATTTAACCCATTTTATACATACATACATATTCTGCATACAAGCATTCATGTGCATCATGCATGCATATATTGTGTGTATATATTCTCAATTATTTCTGAACAGGTATATATATATATATATATATATATATACCTGTGTGCGTGTGTGCACACATACGCACGTGCTCATGAGTACATCAAAGCTGGAAAGTTTTCAGAGTTAAGAGAAAGCAGACAAGCATATTCTGCTTACATGCAACCCTGCCTCTCCAACAACAACAACAAAGACAGAAAATCACGATAAGAGAGTGAAAAAGGTACCTGTTCAGAAATAAGAATCATTGATTTGGAAGCAATTTTTGAGAGTGATACCAGCAAAGCAACCAAAACATCCTCTTCTGAAGAGTCCAACATTAACTTTAGACCTGTCTGAAGCACATAAATCGTCAGTATCATTCTAACTCTATAAATAGAAGATATATTGGACCCAAAAATGATTCACTTTAATAAGTAAAAATTTTCCACCAATCATGAGCTTTGTGTATGAATAGTAACAAGGTAAGTTATTTACTTATGAATGTCTGTTGTACTATTCTGCTAGCTAGGATAAAGCTTAAGTGAGCATTGCTTCTACTACTTTTGATCATTTTGCCTTACAGCTTCACCTACAAGATCCATATACTCTAAACCACACTCCTATACATAAAAACTCATTTGTATGTGTTGCTCTCAAAATCACTGAACAGCTAATTTGGAGCTCAGATAAGAAAGAGAAATCAAACTGCTTACGGTTAGTAAGCCCAAATCTTTGCTTAACAAAATAACTTGTTCTACAAGAAAAGTTTCCAATGCTAGCAGTCAAGCTTTTATGGACATCACATAATATAATTACTTTTGGTTGATAATCAAAATAATTTAGAAAGATGTTTAGATTTTCACACAAATATCTATCATGTACATACGTACATACATACATAACATAAAAGATACAATAGCGCGCCCATATGTGTGTGTGTGTGTGTGTGTGTGTGTACACACACACATACATGTGTATACACGTATATTCACATGTATGTGTATGTCATGTGGTTAATAAATTCTTGAAATTGATGTTGAACCACAATAACATGTACAAAATTGTCAAAATCCAATGGTGTGCCCTCCATTGCATGTAATATGACTATATCATGTTACTTTCATTAATCCTCGCAGTGTTCCTTTATCATGCCCAGGTTTTCTCATTAAAGCAAGAGAGAGAGAGAGGGAGAGCAATAGCATTCCACAACAAAACTAAATGTATAGCCTCTATGCAGATTTCCATGTGTATCTAGAACTGAAACAAAATCAGAGGAGGCCAAGAACCTTGTAAGCTCTATTTGCAACTGAATATGAGCACCCAATTTTTGCAAAAACTCGTGCTGCAGCTAACTTTACAGCAGACAGTGTTTCAGATGAAGTCACCATATTAACCAGCATCTCTAATAAAATAGACGCAAAATCATCTGATAACTCGGAAAAGCATCCGGCTGCAAATAATGACGCTTTCAGCTGTAGAAACCAAATCAAATGTTTCAGACCACTTCCAGGCAGCTTTGTATAGAAAATCAGTTAAGATAAAGAACCAAGTACTTTGTAGAAAGAGTGGTCAAAGAAGAAGGGGGCAGGGGGCAGGTGAACAATGTGCCCATGACATCAGTGTCAATCTTCACAGCCTTCATATATGAGTCAAAACATAGATTACAATTTGTTTCCTAACATTCCATGCAAAAGTCCTCTAATGAAGTTGTCCATATCAATTTCCATAAAACTTCTTATTGCTTCAGAGTTTATACATGTGTGGCAATCTGATTTGAGAAAGGAATAAGTCAATTTTGGCCTTTGGGAGCATTAGAATATAGAATGAAGGTGCATAAACTCTCATATAAATAAACTTAAATGTTATAAGTTGCTCAACCTGTAAAGTTGTTATTGTTACACCAAAAAAAATGAATATATAGGACCATAAAGATGACGATGAGAAAACAAAATTGGGCTGCAGAAACAACAATTTGTAACAGGAGAAAGATACTTATCTCACCTCCAAAACATGAGAAGAAACTAGACTAGAAAGTATCAAGTATCGTATCTGAGCACTGTCTTTTGCAAAATCAGCCCAACAACCAAAGAGAGCTAAAGCCAATGCTCTTGACTCAACATCACCGGAGTCAAAAACAACCTTTATTCTTGTCAATAATTCTAAGTGATTTAGCACCATGACCTTTGACAAAATCCCTTTGTGTCCTTTACTTTTCTTCTTCTTGTCACGATGCCTGCACTCAGATAGGAAAATCCTAACAACAGCAAATTTGGTGTGTTTATCACCCAACCTAAAAGCATCAGCAAGCCGTAACAGAATGGTGTTCGCAAAAAGCATATCCTCCCCTGGAACTAAGCCAAACATGTTATACACTGCCATAGTAGGTTCAGGTTCTCTACTCCAACGCTCTAGCCTTGGCCCCGTTTGTAATATAGTTTCAATGGATAGACCTGAGTAGTGCCAAACTCCCATTACTTACAAGCAAACTTAAAATTGCATCAAATTAAAGCAGTTTGAGTTCTCCTTCTCTCAATTGGACATAATTAATCAAACCAATAGATTTGCACCAGTTTGAAGAGTCCAAATCACATACGAAAAACATGAGATCCGAGAACTCATTGTAAAAAAGATAAAATAAAATAGGATGTGCTCTAACCAGGTTTTTTGGAACGGAGGGCCTTCTCAAGCTCATTACTCCATTCCATGGCACAAGCAGCAGAATTTCTCTCCATTACCGCTTCTTCCCAAGCCCCTTTCGCCACCTGAATTAAGAATCTTACCTATCTTAATTGACACAAAAGATAAATAAAATAAAAACTGTTCCAACGAACCAAAATACAAGAGCACCACAATATCATATCTGAATCACTCAAAAACTTTCTTGTTGAGTTTTTCTTATTAAACAAAAGCTTGAGTTTATAAGGTATTTTCAAACTATAACACCCAGATGCTAATCATCAATTTTCCACGCTATTTATATAGTCAGTTCTGCCTGTTAAATTAATATCTTTAGTTCATCAGGTAAGTTCTTTCAAAATTTAACAGTTAAAACTGAGTGCTTAATTTTCGATTTCCCTTAGGAATGAATTATCATCAAATAAAATCAACTGAAGGCACAGCTCTTTGACTTGTAGCTGTGATTTTTCTTTTTTAAATATAATACTGCAGAATAAACAATTTGCTACGTTGCTTTACAGCCATAATAATATTAACAAAAAAGTTTATGAAAGAAAAAAATTTCAATCAACTGCATGGTCTTGCTACTTAAATTATGACTATTAGTTGGATTAAGGATTACAAACAAAAGCTATGCCAAGCTAGGACTTGCAAACGTTGGTGGGTCGCATATGGGTTCGGCAATGCAAGATTAGCATTAAAACAATAACCAACCAAAGAAAGCATTCATCACATATGGTCCAGACTACAAACATTCCAACACAAAACCTAACATTAAGAAAATATAATTGTGACAATATGACCATGTTCTCAAGCAAGATAACATACAGTTCAATTGTGTTTCCTTCTCCATCATTTACAAAGGCAACGCACTCATTTCTAGGACTTGGTGGGATTGAAATGTTATTTTGTAGTGGATTCAGGTTCTTGAATCCCTTGGAAAATGAAAAGAACGCCTCTGGAAAAAACATAATAACCTATCACTACCTTCCATTTCTTTGAGAAATTTCATCAAACACTTGGTGCCATCAGCAAAACAAGACACGGTCTAAGCTATTTTAAGTGAAGAATATATAACCCAGCAAGAACCCAGCCACATGGTATTGATCACACAAAAAAGATGATAAAAAGAACATCAAAACTTTGATGACAATACTCGGGAGTAGGGGAAGGTATCGGTTCAGAAAAGTCATTCTCGGTCAGTTAACCGAAATTGTCGGTTAAATCGGTTAATTCACCGATTGCATTTCGATAACAAAGTATTTCGAAATTTTCGGTTAATTTCGGTAGTCGGTTAATCGGTTAACCATAGGCCTTTTTAATTGGGCCAATGCTATTTTTAAATGGGCAAAAAATTGGTTGTTTTGAGAGCCCAAAATATTTTTTGGGGGGCTAAAAAGACAAAAAAGAACTTATTGAACATGTTTTTTTGGGACAAAATCAATCTTGAGGGCCCAAATTTGTTTTTTGGGCTTAAATAACAAATTTACTGTACAGGCCTAGAGCTTTAACAAATGTTTTAAATTGGTTTTTTCTGTTCAGTCCTGGAGTGTAAAGTTCTTTCTGTTCACATGGTTTTAAATTGGTATGCAGTTCACAAATTGGTTACAAAAATGGGAGATTCAGACAATCCCAAACCTTGGCAATTTTAGAATCCATCAAAGAATAATAAATAAAGTCTCAACTAAGCCACCTCCAACATGGATTACCTTCAATTCCCTAAATTTTCTTCCTTCAATAATCAAACAAATCAAAACATAAACATAATGATCAATATAAAAGAGTAAAATACCACAAATAAGTAGTATCAAGTAAGAAGGCAATAAGAATATAAGATGCAAAAAACTTAATCAAACAACAATCAATCTTCTGTAAAAAAAAAAACCAATGAATGCACCCCATGCACCCAGCCTATACATCATACCTAAAGGTCCTAAACAACCAAAACCTGACACAAACAGAGAAGAAAAACAAGGGCCCAACAGCAATACAAATTTCACGAATAATTACAGCAATTAGCAAATGCTTATCCAAAAGAAGAAAATTTATTTGCAGGAAAAATCAAGGTAGCGTAGAAAACTAAAAATCTATCATTTTCATTCCTAAGTATTCCTAAATCCTAATAATATAAACAAACTCGAAAATAAATGCAAAATCAAAGAATCAAGTGTTCAAAATCAAAGAATCAAAATCTAAACCCTCAATTAGTTCAAAAAATAAAAATCAAAGAAAATGAAGTAACTCGAAAAATCTATACCTGAAAAGACGGGAGACGACGGGAGACGAGAGAGAGATACGACCGCTTGCCGCTTGCAACGAGAAAGTGAGGGAGACGACGGTGAAGTTAAACCACCGGACACGACGGGAGACGAGAGAGAGACACAACGGCTTGCCGCTTGCAACGAGAGAGCGAGAGAGAGAGTCCACAGACGGCCGCGGAAGGCGAGAGAGAGAGAGAGAGAGGCAGCCGGAGAGAGACGGCTGCGCGGCGTGAGAGAGAGAGAGAGGCAGGAGGCAGGGTCGCAGGAGACTGGAGTGTGGAGTGGGCAGCTTGCAGGCGGGAGGATTTAGACAAGCTTCCCTCTCATTTTACCTAAATTTTGGTTGAACGAAAATATTTTTGTCAAATACACGCTAAATAGCTTCCCCTTATATTTCCTAATAATAAAATATTATTCTTTTTACTTCGGGAGGTAGTAATCTTACAAATAAATTTTACAGAAAAAATTTTACAAACTGATATGGCACAACATGATTAAGTTTTTTAAAATTTGAACTTATCTTATATCCAATCATGTTGTGCCACATCAGTTTGTAAAAATTTTTATGAAAAATTTGTTTGTAAGTCTAATATTCTTACCATAGTGAATGGTTACAGTTGATCTTTGGGTTTAACTGTAACAATTCTAATGTATAAGGAAGACATAAGAAAGTTACTGTAAGTTAGTTTTTGTGATTTTTTTTAGATTTTCCCTATATATAAAAAAAGGAAGCAGATTTAAGGTAGTTGCAGAGAATGATTAGGGTTCAAATGAGTTTAGTTTATATTCAAGCTTAAAACGATGTCGTTTTGAGTTTCAATTAATTAATTTTTTTTTTTTTTAATGTCAAAACGACGATGTTTTACTATGTATGAATGGTATTAATTGAACCGAACCCAGGTCGGTATAAAAAATTCATACCGATTTTTGAACCACAAAAGTCGGTTGACAATTCATTTTGGTTTGGTCGTCATCGATAGATGGTTAATTTTCCCACCGAGGGGCGGAGCCATCAGGAATCGAGATGCCCCCTCTCAACCCTCAAAATTTCTCCTTACCCCCAATAATTTTTTTTTTCCAAATAGCTTTGTTGCCCACCCTCAATCACTTGTTAGAGGCATCTACATTACACGGGCAAAGCATTTCCAAGATTAAAAGGACTGAGATTTGGTCTTTGATGCTTTCACGATATCAAATTTTTAAGTTTCAGAAGTTCTAGGTTAGCATTTTCACTTTTCTAAGGACGAAGACCAACGAAACACTACGTTTAAATCTTTTTACAAAACGTTCCATTTTATTAAAGTTTTTAACAGAACATGTCGGATTGTCTTGGTGTTTTGGGAGCTGCTGCATTTTAATTTTTGCGCTGGCGTGATTTAAAAGCTTTGTTTAGAGTTTTTTTTTTAGTTTTTTTTCTTCCTTCTAGTAAACGTACCTTTAGGCTTTAGCCTTATGCTGCCAGCCTGCCATGGGATCCAGATCCCCTCCCATTATTAGGAAAATGAAATTCTATTTTTTTTTTAATCCTAGCCAACATTTGCATCTAAGGGTCCAAGATATGCCAGTATCAAAACCTAAAAACAAACACAACCACACTGAATTATATATCAAATCTAAATTAAGAAAAATTAATTAATTTTTTTATTTTTAGAACAAAATTAAAAAGACAACCCCAAGGAGGAGAAGCCACCCCAGAGAAAGGTGGGGGCGACTCACCGCCACCCTGCCCATCTGGGATGGCGCACGGCCACTCTCAGCAATCATATGACGAAAATTCCTTGAATTATTTATTTATTAATATTTTTTAATCAATTTTTTGTTTAGTTTTAATTTTTAATTTTGCCCCATGTGAGCCAAGATTCTGGCTCTGCCACTATTCCCAACCCTACTTTGTAATACTCTGATCCCATATTGGGAAGATGAGAAAAAGCCCACATAAAATAGGTGGTTTATAAAAACAGTCATGAGTGTTAAGTCTTACATTGCCTAGTTACTAGATGAAACTGAGCTTTATAATGAATTTTAAGAAAACTTCAAATTGACTAGTCATTTTAGGATAATAGCGCAGATGTGGCTAGCGTTTTTCCTTGGGTTGTTACAAGTGGTATCAGAGCCATCTAGTAATGCCAGGTCATATGATACTGGAGCACTGCATGACGTGGCCCTAACAAGGACATCAGGAATTTAAGAGGGGAATTTGTAATACCCCAATTCCATATTGGGAAAATGAGAAAAAGCCCACATAATCATTAATATTAAATCCCACATTACCTAATTACTAGGTGAAACTGAGCTTTATAATGAATTATAAGGAAACTTCAAATTGCCTAGTCCTTTTGGGGTGCTAGCGCTTTTTCCTGGGTCGTTACATACTTGGAGTGTGTTCTTAGAGCACTAGCAACAGATGCCCTATATGGCATTTCCTTCCTTATGCTTAGGGAAAAAAAGAGAAAAAGCCCCAAAACACACCCACATCAAAAGCCCTAAATTTAACTTACCTCAACGGGTAGCTACAGTGTTTCCCAATGCAATGGGAAACACTGTAGCTACTTAATGCAATGGGAAATACTGTAGCTACCCAATGCTTTATTTTAATGATAATATACCACAAGTCTCTCTCATCTCTCCTCTCTCCTCTCACGTTTCCTGATCTTTTCTTCCTCCTCTCTTCTTCTTCATAGCACTTCCATCTTCCTCTCTGCCTCTCTCTCTATCTCAAATGGAACCGGATCTTTATCGCTCATGTTCTCTCCTCCCCCATTTTTAGGCAAGAACTGAACTGAACAAAAAAAACTGAAGACCAAAATTTTCAAAATGATGAAACCCATAAATTCCTCAGAAAGAACAAATCCACAGAATCATCAACCCAAAAACATTGAATATTCCACCACTCGAAATTAGTTATGGAGGAGGAACCGGAGAAGGTGGAAATCATGTTGAATGACCACAGAATTTTAGAGCTTGAAAAGAAAGGTAAATCAACAAACAAAAAAAATATCAAAGCCTAGAAATCAATGGAGACTAGAGAGAGAGATTGAGAGACAGAGAAGAGAGAGAGAGAGAGAGAGAGAGAGAACGCAGACAGAGAAGAGAGAGACGCGGAGAAAAGGGACTGATTTTTCTAGAAGAAAAAAAAAAGTAAAAGTAAAAAAATATTATTTTAATGATATAGAGAGTATTTAAGAAATTTATTGTGGGATATATTTAGATAGAGAACTAAAAAGTAATTTTATTCCTTAAATTTAAAGAAAATGGTTGAATATATGCTGCTAGTGCTCGTAGAATCAATTGTTAACAATATAGCAACATCACCAAATAAGAATCCTTGTAGTGTTTCAATTGTTGAAGATAAGGAAGTGTGATCACATTATCTTGTAAATGTTATCTCTTAGATTAGTCATTGATTGTGGTATTTTTGTGACCAAAAATATCAATTATAAAATAACCACTTGCAATAGGACGAATCTTTGTAAGATACGGCTATAGAGAGGGTGTCGAACCTCAAGGACTACAAGGGTTTTATTATCAAATTCGAAAGATCAAAATTAACTTAATTAAAAAGAGAATTGATTTGATTTTCTTTAAAAACTAAATTGCATTAAAATAAAAAAGATTTAAAATAAGAGAGAGAGTGTAGGGTATTGACTTCACCTTTATCCGCACAACAATGGTTAATCATAATTAATCCCAGAAATTCATTTTATGTATGTTATAAATAAACAAGAAACTACCTTATTAAAGAATAAGCATAATCTATCTTCGGTTGGCACGGATCGTCCACCTAACCCCTAAGATGCGGTACGACCCGTCTTCCCTAGGTATAAACTATCAAATTCTTTAACAGGATACATACAATCAATGAATAAGTGTAATCCATCTTCGATTGGCATGAACTGTCTACCTAAATTACACTAAACTAGGGTGTAGTACAATCCGTCTTCCCTAGGCATGGCCTATCAAATCCTATTGATTCTATGTCAATTAAACCCATTGTATAACCATCATTCACATAATCACAAAAAACAAGAATGATTTGAGATCAATAAAAGTAAAATATTTTCTAAGACAATAGAAGAATTTCACTAATATTAATTTTGGGATTTGAGAACAATTGTATTTAATAATTAAGAACAGAATCAAAAGGTAGCAATTCTCATAGTTATACAATCAATATGCATAAATTGAAAATCTAGAAATTAAATACAATCAAATCATTGTGCTTGGATAGGGTTATATCAACACCCCACAAAGGGGTTTAGTCGCTCATGATCTTCTAAGCTCCAAAGACAAATTTATGATTTCTAGATCTAGGAAGCGGTGTGTCTTTTTTCTCAATGCTTATAGGCCTATTTATAGGGATTAGGAGAACCCTAGAAGCCCTAAGAATTCCACAAAAATCGTAATTCAGTCCCCCAGCCGGATTGGGAGACCTATAAAAACTTTCCTTATCAATTCCGGACTCCTTTTTGCCTTTGCCGCGCGTGTGTGCTCGAGCGCACTGTAACTACAGTAATGTGCTACAGTACTTGCTATAGTAACTGAAATGCATTTGAGCCAAAAATCAATGATTTTCTTGTATCTTTTTTAAAGATGTGAAAACACAAAAACAAAACAAAATCAAACAAATAACAATGCTAAGGAATTAACATATGCAAATTAAGGGGTTTGAATGTGCAACATTCGGCGCTTAACACACCCCCCAACTTACATATTACTAATCCCTTAGCAATACAAAACAGAAAATAAACCGAAAAATAAAAAGATAAATCCATCTTTCGTGAGATGTACGGTTGCATTTAGCGTATGCAACAAGCCTTTTAAATCCCTAGGAGTTCTCTAGAGGACGAATGAAGTCTCGTGAGGGTTTTCCAGGAATTATACCTACAAACATTGTCATCATAATGTCATTCAAAAGGATAAAGCATCACAAAAATAATGGTTCTCATTCATTAGCAAGCTTAAAATTATAAACTTCATCTTCAAAATTCCAAGGAATTTACAAGTCAAATCACTTACAAATGGCAGATTGAGATACATAAATTTCAATTAGTGCAAAGTGAACTAACACATAATCATGAGGTTTCAAAATAATTCCAATATGAATGAATCAACATCTCAGAATTCATTGGACTTCATATCAAATGAAACAACCAAGGCATACATTTTTTTTTTTTCCTTTTTTTTTGTTGTAGGCTTTGCAATGCTTAGCTCCCTTAAGCTTTCTAGTTGACCCATGTATCGACTGTTAGGCCAATGTCTCCCAAACCAAATGGCTTTAGGGCATTAGGTGTAAAGACACCCCTAAAGACTTACTAACTCGAGTCAAAAAGGCTACGAAGCTAAGCTAGCCATTTTATTAATCAACCCAAAAATTTCACTTTTTGACGTGAACATTCACTACTTAATGAGGCAAGAGGTTCGATTACTCAGTGAAAAATTCAAACTTCATTTTTTTAAAAAAAATTTTATAGCATGCCAAAGTTATTCACCCAATATGTCACCTAACAGAATTCAAGATATTGAAAACAAACATAATTGGTCTCAAAATTCATACCTCACAGATATGTGCTAGTGTGCTTAAGATAGATTTAAATTGACACAAGAAGCATCTCATGTTACCAAAAGTAAGTAACAAAACTTAAAATCCCTAATTTTTATGATCATGTGTTCATAACTTTAAGCCTATCAATGAAATTTAAATTAGAATCAAAGCTCAATCATATGCTTAAGAATGACATAACAACAAAAATGGACCGTGTTTTATTTTTCCATTCCCCCAAACTTGAATCATACATTGTCCCCAATGTATGTATAGAACTAAAGAATAAGATCAAGAGTATAGGAATACTTGAATGAGCAGATGGGGGCATATCATAGCCCCAACTTGTATGCAAAAACACATGTCCCTAAAAAAAAAAGTGATACTCCAACCAAATACCAATCAAGTGCATACATTGTTGTAAAAATATAATCAAACAATGAAACAACAATGGATAAAATAAACCTGGATGGAGATCATGTACCCTGGTGGAGTGAGGAGTCAAGCGCACAGGGCCTGCGCTTGATCCTATTAGGTATTTCTCAATGTAAGTCCGAGTCCCGAAGGATCTTACCTCGATCCTTCAAAAGTCCAACCAAGCTCTTCCATCCCTTCTTCTTTATGATCATGTAGCACTCCACAAGGAAGATGATTCCTCTTAACATCCCGAAACTGCTTCTCCCAGCTAATAGGTCTTGATGCTCCCCATGACGATGTTCAGGGTGTTTGTCCCGAACTGGTTTCATGATCAACCTCCTATCTCTGTGGGAGTTCTCAAAAACCGGGGTAGCTAGGGAATTTGCCAAAAAAATTTCCACCCTAATGAAATCCACTTCAGCAATCTCTAAATGAAATATGTCCCCTGTGGGGTTGTCATCAGGTGGTGGATTACTTGAAGTGAGAGGCATAGGCTCCGATGGGTTTCTCCATGATAGGGCTCCAGATAGAGGATCAGGAGGTGGGTCTTCAACAGTTTCGCCAATGTCATCCAAGAAGAAACATGCATTCTGATCATGCGCATTCTAGAAGGCATTGAAGATGTTCAATCTGATCTTCATATTCCCAAAAGAGATCTTCATTACTTCGGTTTGGCAATTGATGCATGCATTGGCTGTGGCGAGGAAAGGACCCCCAAGGATGACAGGAATCTGCTTCTTTGGATTTAAGACCGGTTCTGTGTCTAGAACTATAAAGTCAACTGGATAGTAGAACTTGTCCACCTTGATAATGACATCTTCCACAATCCCACGGGGTTTCTTGATCGAGCAGTCAGCCAATTGCAAGATAGTACTTGTCGATTTCAATTCCCCTAAGCCCAGTTTCTGATATACCGAGTATGGAAGCAAATTAACACCAGTTCCTAAGTCGAGGAGAGCTCTTTCAATCTCAGTGTTTCCGATGACGCACGAAATTGTAGGCGCTCTAGGGTCTTTGAACTTTGGAGGAGTGTTATGCTGAATCAGAGAGCTTACTTGCTCGGTGAGAATAACCTTCTTGGGAATGTGTTTCCAATTCTTCCTCTTTTGAGTGCACAAGTCCTTAAGAAATTTTGCATATGCTGGAATTTGATTGATGGCATCAAGGAGTGGGACGTTGATTTGAACCTGCTTGAAGGTTTCCATCATATCTTGTATCTTCTCTCCTTGTTTCCCAAAGTGGGAGGGTGCCTTAAGCCACTCTAGGAATGGGACATTAGGCTCATATGGTACCTCAGGAGTGGGGGCAGATGATGAAGTTGCCTCGATGCTTACTTGTTTACCCTTGTCCTGATGCAGATTCTGTAGGGCCTCAATTTGCTCATCCTTCTTTTCTTCCACATGATTGTCAACCAGTCTTCTGTTTCGCAATGTGGTGATGGCTTGAACTTGCTCTAGATAAGATGTGCTTCCTTCTACCATGTATAGTCCCCTAGGGTTGGCCACTGGCTGACTTGAAAACTTTCCTTCATCCCTCATGTTGAGGGCATTGGCAAGTTGTCCGACTTGAGCTTCTAGCTTGGCAATGGACTGGGAATTGGAGTTCACTATCTCTTGTTGAGATTTTACCGTCTGATTTATCTCGCCCACCTGGCCGGTCAGCTCACTCATCATTTTCAACCTCCGATCCTCAAAATTAGAATCTGAGTGAGGTGGTGCAGCCTGTTATTGCTGCTGTGGAGGTCGGTAAGTGGAATGAGGTTGGTAGGGCTGCCTGTTGGATTAAGCTTGATTGTGTGGCCCTGGGGCTGGGCTGCCCAAATAGGAGTTCTTCCACGAGAAATTTGGATGATTTCTCTACCTGGGGTTGTAGGTATTGGAATACGGATCATTACCCGGTCTGGAGAAAGCTGCATTAACCTGCTCATTAGCAACATTAGTATAATTTCCAACCAGAAAGCAGTTATTTACATGATGCATAGGACTAGAACAAAATGAGCAAGATTCATGTGGTGTGTGCATGTGGGCAGTATTAGGAGCAAAACCAACAGTCATCAAAACTTGATCTAGCTTCTTGGTAATAACGTCAACCACTTGGGTGGCCATGTTTGGGGAATTGCCTGCTTCATACAAACTCTTTGTCTTGAGTGCTTTAGGTGCTGGTGCCCTTCGTCTGGTGGAAACCTGCTGAAGAGAATTTGTACTCAAATTTTCAAACATAGACCATGCTTCATCTTCGCTTTTTAACATGAATGTTCCCCCACAAGATGCATCTACCATTTTTCTATTGGACTCGGTCAGGCCATCATAGAAACACTGCACTAGCTGCCATTTCGAGACAGCGTGGTGTGGGCATGATCTAAGTAAGCCTTGCAGCCTATCCCAAGTCTCATGGAAATCTTCTCCCTCATATTGGGAGAAGCTAGTGATAGCTCTCCTAATGTCATTGGTCATTCCTATGGGAAAATACTTCTTAATAAATTCTTGCTGCAATTGAGCCCAAGAAGTGATAGAGTTGGGTGTTAATGACTGGAATCAATGTTTGGCTTTTTCCTTGAGGGAGAAAGGAAAAAGACGCATCCTTAGGGCATCCTCAGTGAATCCATTCATTTTAATGGTAGAACAAATTGCTTCGAAATCACTGAGGAAGTCATAAGGGTTTTCAGTGCTAAGCCCTAGGAAAGAAGGTAAACTTTGTATAGTGCTGGGCTTAATTTCATAATAGGCTGCCGTAACCTCCGACAACCGGAGACATGTGGGAGTAGTGTAAGTGGTAGGGAGATAATGATCTTGCAAAGCCACGTGGTTAGCGTCTCCCATGGTCTCAGTGGGACTCTCTTCTAGCAAATTAGGAGTCTTTTGGGATCTAATTTGTCTAAGAGTACGTTCAATTTCAAGGTCGCAAGGAATTAATGGAAAAGACAAAGAACGGCGACCTTGCATAAAAAAACAAAAAGAAAAAAGAAAAGAAAAACTAAGCTAAAACAGGAAAGTAAAGCTCACAAACGGCCCTTAGATGCACTTAGGGTTTTGGATGCAGGTTGCTGCAAGTGCGCTCGATCGCACGGCAGGGTGTGCTCGAGCGTACTGCCGCAGATGGGTGCGAGCGTAGGAGGGGAAGGCTCGAGCGCTGCTGGCTTGGTTCCTGTTGGAGTGCGTCCGTGCGCTCGATTGCAGTCACAGAAAAGGTAGCTACGGACCTGTTTGTAAATTCCAAAATAAAATAAAAAAATAAAAACAAAACAAAAAACAGAATTAAAGTTAGCAACTTAAAGCAGAAAAATAAATTATTAAGCTAAAATCAATCCTTAAATTTAGATAATGAAACCATTAAGCAGTCCTCGGCAACGGCGCCAAAAATTGATTGTGGTATTTTTGTGACCAAAAATATCAATTATAAAAATAACCACTCTCAATAGGACGAATCTTTGTAGGATACAGCTATAGAGAGGGTGTCGAACCTCAAGGACTTCAGGGGTTTTGTTATTAAATTCGAAAGATCAAAACTAACTTAATTAGAAAGAGAATTGATTTGATTTTCTTTAAAACTAAAGTGCATGAAAATAAAAGAGATTTAAAATAAGAGAGAGAGTGTAGGGTATTGACTTCACCTCTATCCGCACAACAATGGCTAATCATAATTAATCCAAAAAATTCATTCTATGCATGTTATAAATAAACAAGAAACTAAATTATTAAAGAATAAGCATAATCTATTTTCGGTTGGCACGGATCGTCTACCTAACCACTAAGATGCGGTACGACTCATCTTCCTTAGGTATAAATTATCAAATTCTTTACCATGATACATACAATCAATGAATAAGTGTAACCCATCTTCGGTTGGCACAGACTGTCTACCTAAATTACACTAAACTAGGGTGTAGTACAATTCGTCTTCCCTAGGTATGGCCTATCAAATCCTATTGATCATATGTCAATTAAACTCATTGTATAACCATCATCCTCATAATCATAGAAACCAAGAATGATTTGAGATCAATAAAAGTAAAATACTTTCTAAGACAATAGAAGAATTTCACTAATATTGATTTTGGAATTTAAGAACAATTGCATTTAATAATTAAGAAAAGAATCAAAAGGTAGCAATTCTCATAATTATACAATCAACATGCATAAATTGAAAATCTAGAAATTAAATACAATCAAACCATTGTGCTTGGATAGGGTTACATCAACACCCCACGAAGGGGTTTAGCCGCTCATGATCTTCTAAGCTCCAAAGACAAATTTATGATTTCTAGCTCTAGGAAGCGGTGTGTCTTTTTTTCTCAATGCTTAGAGGCCTATTTATAGGGATTAGGAGAACCCTAGAAGCCCTAAGAATTTCAGAAAAATTGTAATTTAGTCTCCCAGTTGGATTGGGAGACTTAGAAAAACTTTCCTTATCAATTTCGGACTTCTTTTTGCCTTTGCCGCGCGTGTGCACTCGAGCGCACTGTAGCTACAGTAACTTTGCTACGGTAACCCCGCTACTGTACTTGCTATAGTAATTGAAATGCATTTTGAGCCAAAAATCAATGATTTTCTTGTATCTTTATTAAAGACCTGAAAACACAAAAATAAAACAAAATCAAACAAACAACAATGCTAAGGAATTAACATATACAAATTAAGGGGTTTGAATGTGCAACATTCGGCGCTTATCAGTCATTCTTTGTAATTCAAATGTATAGTTTGTTAGGATATAATCTCATTCAAATGTATAGTTTGTTAGGATACAATCTCTGTAAAGCCTATTTATATTCATTTAATGAAACAACACTGGTATCGTTGAAACCAGCATTCAAACCTACTTTCAAACTTGCTATCAGAGCCAATTTTTGGCTAACCCCACTTCTTCGTTCCATCAATGGCACTTATTAACCCTGATTCCGCTTCATATGTTTTTCCTAATGTCACGCAATTTGTGTCTATGAAACTTGATGGTCCTACGAACTACTTGGGTTGGACCACTCATTTCCTTCCTGTCTTACACCACCATGACCTCATAGGCATTGTGGACGGCACAGAGATTTGTCCCCCAGCCTTTGTTGTTGATGCAGAGGGCAACCCAACAACTATCCACAGTCAAGCATATTTGCTATGGCAGAAAAAGGACCAGTTCATATTGGCCTGGATTAACGCCACTCTCACTGAGAGGGTGTTAACTACTGTTTACTGCATGAATACAGCTAGACAGGTTTGGCTGCACCTATCCAAACAGTTTGCTCCAAACTCACGCTCTCGGGTTACAACCCTCAAGTGTCAACTCCAAACCATCGTCCAAGGAAATCAGACCTACTCCGAGTACCTTGCCACTGCCAAAAGTTATGCTGATCAACTTGCTGTAGTTGGGAAAAGTGTTGATGATGAGGATTTAATCTCATATATGATTGGAGGACTTAATTCCCCTTACCAATCCTTCATCACCGCTTTTAATTTTGTCACCAGGGAGAATCCAATTCCATTTGAGGAATTTCAGATGGAGTTGCTGAACTTTGATCACATGCTGGATGCCCATCAACGTACTGCTCAACCTGAAGGAGGCAAAATTGCTTTCTTCACTCAAAAATCCAAACAACACTACAAGAAGTAAAGGTTCAACCAATTCGGCAAGCTCTCTGTTAAACAGCAACCACGTTTATTCCCATCTCAGCAGCAGATGGCTCATCCTCCACAGCCCTACCAACCATCCATAGGAGCTTCTTAGCAGCACGTCTCCTTTCCACAAGGATCATAGTTTCCTGGTGCTGTTGTCCCAAATGGTAAACCACTATCTACTACCCCTTTTTCCCCTACTAATCATGTTCCCTGCCAGATTTGTAGGAGGATAAGCCATCAAGCTTTAGACTGCTACCATATGATGGATTTCTCTTATCAAGGACGCCATCCTCCTTCCCAGTTGGCAGCGCTGGCTGCACATATGCATGGTACTCCTGAAACTGAGCAACCATGGTATCTTGACAGTGGTGCTAATCATCATGTGACTTCAGATCTTGAAAATCTGTCAGGACAACAACCATACCACGAAATTGATAAAGTGATAGTAGGCAATGGAGGAGGTCTACAAATAGCAAACACTGATTTTTCTCTCTTTTCCACTTCACACAAAAACATTTAATTAAACAATATGCTTCATTACCCAAATGCCTCTTCTAATTTATTGTGCCTACAAAAATTTTGTAGAGATAATAATTGCTATTTTATTCTAACCGCATCCTATTTTATCATCAAGGATATACAGACCAGGGAAATTCTCTTGGAGGGGCTGAGTGAAGCAGGTCTTTATCCTATTTATCTCAAGCAATTGCATTCCAATAAAGTCACATCCAAAGCTGCATTCCTCTCCTCAGCAGCTTTTCTATCTCGTTTTTCTGCTTTCCTAGGAGTCACAGCACCATTTGATGTTTGGCACTCTCGTCTTGAACACCCAGCAAATTTGGTCATCAATAAACTACTTCAACAATCTTTGTTGCCCATTTCGGGATCTGTTAAATCTAAGCAACCATGTCATCCTTGTCACATTGCCAAGAGCAAAAAAATTATCTTTTTCTGATTCACAAAGAATCTCCAAACATCCTCTTGAATTAATTCACTCGGATGTTGGACTTCCCCCATTGTATCACTTGGTGGTTGTAAATTCTATGTTATTTTTATAAATGATCATTCTCGTTTCTGTTGGATGTTTCCTTTACGTCAAAAATCTGAAGTTCTTTCATGCTTTATTAAATTTAAAAGCTTAGTTGAGAATTTATTTTCTGCAAAATAAAGCAAATCCAAATTGATAATGGTGGAGAGTATGTTTCGAATACTTTTAAAACTTTTACCAACACACATGGAATCTTACATCGATTGATGTGTCCATACACCTCTGAACAAAATGGCATCTCTGAACGAAAACATAGACATATTACTGAAATAGGTTTATCTCTTCTAGCACAATCCCATCTCTCTAAATCTTATTGGGTTGATGCTTTCTTAACTACGTTTTATTTAATCAGTAGAATGCCTACCCCTGTGTTAGATCATTCCTCTCTTTATTTCAAGCTCTTCAAGAAACATCCTGATTATTCTCTTCTTAAAATTTTTGGTTGTTACTACTACCCCTTACTTAGGCCATATTTCTCTCATAAATCGGACTATAGGAGTAAGAGATGCATCTTTATTGGCTATAATAGTGGTCAAAAGGGGTATCAATGTCTAGATCCTGAAGAAAATCGAGTCTATATCTCCAAACATGTGGTATTTGATGAAGGCCAATTCCTAGATAGCAAGAGACCTTCTTCCACCCAACCTGCAGCAGAAACTTCCTCAGGTACATCTCTTTCCCTTTTAAATTTCAATAACCATTTATCTCCATTAGATATTGTTGCAACTAAACTCACCTCCAATGACAACTCAACAACTTTGTGCTTATCTCCCGTTTCGGCCACCAACCATGACTCATCCTTATCACCTATCTCATCGCAATCCACATCACCAAATAAGAGTGTTTCATCGCAAGCCACATCATTAGATACCCCTTGCTCATCTCCTGTGTTGGTCACCAACCCTCCAGCTCTTATTATCAACGTCCCACATGTTTCAGCCAACCCTCCATATTTTGAAAATGACGTGTGCAATGACTCTCCTGCCATAACCAAACCACCTCTTGATATCACTGTGCCTAATAATTCCCCTGCTCCAACCGAAACACTACCACATCCTCAACCACAAATGGTCACTCGTTCTCAAACCAACTCCCTGACTCCTAAGATTTTTCCCAACTACCACCTATACTCCTCAACGAAATATCCTCTATAGGGCCTATCATCAATTGTTCCTGCCATTGAACCCAAAGCTTATAAGCCGGCCGTGACACACCCTTGCTGGTTGGATGCTATGCAAGCTGAATTCATTGCCTTACTGAATAATAAGACATGGTCTTTGTGTCCTAGACCCTTATATAAAAAGGTGGTTCGCAACAAATGAGTGTTCAAAATCAAACAAAAATCGGATGGTACCATTGATCGGTATAAGGCTAGGTTAGTTGCCAAGGGATTTGATCAAGAAGAAAGGATTGATTTTAATGAAACTTTTAGCCCTGTTATTAAACCAGCCACCATTCGCTTGATCTTAGCATTGGCTGTACATTTCAATTGGTTTATTCATCAATTGGACATATTTAATGCCTTTTTACATGGTTTTCTTGAGGAGGAGGTATTTATGAAATAACCTCACGGTTTTGATGACTCTACTTTTCCTAATCACGTTTGCAAACTTCACAAGTCTCTTACGTCATGAAACAAGCTCCAAGGGCTTGGTTTATGCGACTTTCTCAAGCATTATTGGATTTTGGGTTTGTTGGATCAGCTGTTGACACCTCTTTTTATGTTGCATCATAATTCAGTTCATGTGTTTGTTCTTGTGTATGTAGATGATATTCTTGTAACCAGCAATTCCTCTTCTGCAATTACACAATTAATCTTTAAACTCAAGGGTGAATTTGAGGTCAAAGATTTGGGAGCCTTATCTTACTTTTTAGGGATTCAAGCTACGCGGACCAGTCATGAGTTATTCTTGACTCAAACTAAATATATGGTTGATTTACTTCGAAGTACCAAGATGGATGGGGCAAAACCAGCTTCAACACCGTGTGCCTCAGGTGGAAAACTCTCACGATTCATTGGGGATCATCTACCTGATCCAACTGAGTTTTGTCATATAGTGGGTGCCTTGCAGTATTGTACACTCACACGACCTGACATCTCTTACAGTGTCAATCAACTATGTCAATTCCTCCGTTCTCCAACAAGTGTTCACCTTATAGCAGCTAAGCGTGTTCTACGTTGTCTTAAAGGTACTCTTGATTTTGGATTACACTATATTCAAGGTTCCTTGCAAATCAATGGTTATTGTGATTCAAATTGGGCCGGTAGTCTTGATGCTAGATGGTCTACCACAGGCTATGAAATTTATCTTGGGCTGTGTCCCATGTCTTGGGCAACTAAGAAATAGCTTGTAATGGCCAAATCCAGCACTGCGGCTGAATGCAGGTCAATGGCTCTCACTGTTTCATAAATATATTGGCTTCGTATGTTATTCAAGGAATTACAAATTCCACTTCCACTTTCACCATGTTTGTGGGTGGAAAATCTGGGGGCTCTCTCTTTATCCTCTAACCCCATGTATCATTCACGTACGAAACACATAGAGGTGGACTACCATTTTATTCAAGAAAAGATTTTTAACAAAGATATCTTGGCACGCTACATTTCCACACATCAACAGCCTTCAGACATCTTCACAAAAAGCATGACCAAGGCTCGGTTCCTTTTACTTCGTGACAAGTTAATGGTTTTCTCTATCCCCATCAACTTGAGGGGGCATGTTAACAATATAGCCACATCACCAGATAAGAATCCTTGCAGTGTTTTAATTGTTGAAGATAAGGAAGTGTGATCACATTATCTTGTAAATGTTATCTCTTAGATTAGTCATTCTTTGTAATTCAAATGTATAGTTTGCTAGGATATAATCTCATTCAAATATATAGTTTGTTAGGATACTATCTCTGTAAAGCCTATTTATATTCATTTAATGAAACAACACTGGTCTCATTCAAACCTACTTTCAAACTTCAATTACCCAATGGAGAGGCAAACAAGAAAGCGAAGCCGCCAGGATACACCTTCGAGTGTGGGAATGGCGCCAAAGTCAAAAAAAAATCTCAGTTCTCATTCCTGGTTTGTGTTTCTTTGAAAATGGGCCCAAGGCATGTGGCCTTATGCTTAGTGGGCCATTGAACCACAAATTGGCAAAAGAAAAAGCAGTTGGCAAAAAAAATGGCCACCCCCAAACCGGCCTTAGGGTGGCTCAATGGTTAAAATGAAGTGGTTGGGAAACCCTGTAAGGTTTTTTTATTTATTATTTTTTTAGGTTTTAGTTTTTTAATTATTAATTTTTTAGTACAGGTGGCATTTATATATATATATATATTGTAAGTTTAATCCAAAATATTATATTGCCTTTTCTGTTGTACTAACAAAATTATAATAATTACGTGAAAATATAACATATGAATTTGAAGGTCCAGTAGAATCTTTAGAGAACGACGTTGCTAATTTGATACTACTGCGGAATCCTCGTCATCACGCACATATGCTTTTTAATATTCCTTTATATAATAATTATTTTTGTTAGCTGTCTCCACTCATATCACAGCAACAATTTCAACTTTTAAGGCAGTGTATATCATATTATATTCATTAATTGTTACTTAAGTTTATTTTTTAATTTAATTTTTCTTTCATTCTTCCTGCGTCAAGGTTCACATAAAAAATTACAAAGTACAAACTTTATTTATTTTAGGGATAAAATCATAAATGTAAAAGAAGTCTTTGCGATTAATATAAATTACAAATCACTCCTAGCGGTATGAAAAATAATTAAGAGTGACACGTGTTATTTTTTTATTAATGCTAACGTATCACATTAACAAAATCCTTCAAATGTTTTAACAGAATTTGATTACAGGATTAAATTGTTATTTTAGCCTATTCTGAGGACCTCTTGATTATTTTTCATACTACAATGAGTGATTTGTAGTTTATGCAAACTACAATAACTGATTTTACATTTATCATTTTATTTAAGGGTTAATAATTTTTTTGGTACTTAAGTTTTGAGGTTTTTTAATTTTTCTCCCTAGGTTTTAAAACATAACAAAAATAGTACCTTGGATTTTAGAAAAGACCGAATCACCACCTCCAGTTTGAAAAATATTATGGGGGTGGCCAAACCACCTCCTGAGCCACCCCTAAGGTCGCCCTAGGTTCGGCCACCTCTAAGGGCCAAAAAGGGGGTGGCCGAAACCACCCCATGGCCCTTTAGCCACCCCTAGACTAGCAGGTCAAACTGGGGGTAGCATAGAATTTTTTAAAGTGGAGGTGGTGATTTGGTTTTTTCTAAAATCTGAGGTACTAATTTTGTCATGTTTTAAAACTTAAGAGAAAAAATTAAAAACCCTCAAAACCCATATACTAAAAAAAAGTTATTAACCCTTTATTTTATTTCATTGTCTACAAAATATGCATAACTACATTCTTAAGATACTTTAATATTCAATGGCCAAAACAAAACAAAAACATGGGACCCATATTTCCCACTATCACGTCACATACGCTATTGCTCGTTACTATAGAATGGACTATCAATATTAAATTAATAAAGTTTCATTGGAGGACTAAACTTTTTATAATTTTGTAAAGATTTGGGGCTCTAAGAGTAATCGTAGAAGATAACATGCGGAAAATTGTCCACACCTTGGGACAATAAAGCTCTTGTGAGAGTTGTTAGGGCCGATTGATTGATGATAAACAACCTATGTTAAATGGTCTTCAATCATGGTTTGTAAGCTATATAAAAAGTAATGTTAAAAGTTATTATTGTATCCTTTTTTTATTATTCTAACAATGATGTGGTTTGTAAAATCATCATTAATCTTGTAATTGATTATTATTGAATTTAGATCAAAATTTGATTTTAAAAGTCACCTCGTTCTTAGAGTGATACAAAAGGGACACAAGAGTGACTTGTAGAATGACTCCATATAAAAGGATCAGGTTCCTCTCTAATTCATTTAGAGCATGTTTGTGATTGCGTTTGAGAAATAGAGCTTTTAAGTTAAAAAACATTTTGGGGCAAAAGCTTAAAATGAAGCTTTTACCAAAAGTGTGTTTTGTCCATTTTTATGCTTTTTGACCCTTAAAAACGCTTTTAATTTTTTTTACCAAACGAATAATTCTTCAAACAGACTTTTTGAGTGTTAAAAGTACTTTTAGGCCTTTCAAATGCAATTCTAAACAGGCCCTGAGTATCTGGTCCTTTATTTCACAAGGGCAAAATTATTATTTCATATATTTGTCGACAATTTTGTCAGTGTAATATAAATGACCGGATACTCTCCAGTTCATTTGAAGTAGAAATAGTCATTTTTTTGAATTATATATATATATATAAACGAAAGCAAATGAAGTAGCTCATTGTTTAATGAAAGCAACTATTTACAAATTTTTAGATCGAGAGGAAACAGAGAATAGTCTCATTTTTATTTAAACTATTGTACTTACCAAGGAAGATGATATTTCATTTGATTTACTGAAAACATGAAGTTTCCTCTCAAAAAATATTTTTTAAAAAAACTTTCCTATAATTTTTTTTTCCTAAGCTAGACAAACCCATGAAAGTAGTGAAGAGTTGGAAGCCAAGCCATTACCTACGTTTTATTTATTATTTTTATTTCTTTGGTGTTAGATCCCTATTTATTTCAAAAGTATAAGGTTGGTAAAAAAATATTTGTTTCTCTTCTGTTGAAGTAATAATTTTAAAACCATTTACTCTTATGATACCAAATTGATAGAAAAAAAAAAAAAAGGATTATAAAAAAACAAAATAGTGACACTTCTTCTCTCTCCTTTTTTCTTTTTTTTTTGTTTTGTTTTTAATGACGAAAACAGATCCCTTTGGACCCACTTTACCCTCAAAAATTTTCATATATATATATCATAATAAATGACTGATATTTTACACCGAAGTGGCCCCAAGGAAAATAGCGACACTTTCTTGGTCGAGAATATAAAACCAAAAAGAAGATACAAGAGCTTGTGAATCTGTGATGACTTTGGCGGAGGCCTACTATTGTCACAAACAGATTATTGGCAAGATGGGCAAGGATGAGAATCTTATGTTGATTTTTTATTTTTTTTTAGTGGAATCTTACGTTGATGCACAAAAAGCTGCAGAACTATGCTGTCGACTGTGACATAGTATGGTCTCTTTTTTGTCTACGTGACATATAGGTGGACCATAATGTGACAGAATATAGTTAGTATTATAATAATGTAACAACTTTATTATTTAGGCATAAAAATAATCATATGCCGTGCGTGACTAAGATGAGCACTTAAATGTCACGGAACCCCACCATGACCATGTGTTGGAGGCCAGTTCAAATTGTTCAATTCCCAACATCCCCAATCCATTCCAAAAAGATACATGTCCACGGGCGTATTCCAAAACGATTCAAGTCACGGGAGGATTTTATGGTGTTAAAATATTTCATTTTTATCAATTCAATCATTATTATATTTTTTATATTTAAATTTAATTGTAAGTTTTAATTTATGTTTTTTTTTTTTTTTTTAAAGAAATTATTTTATCTTCATTCCATAATAAGAGATTAAGAGAATAAAACTCTTACAAACAAACATAGTCAAAGTTATGAAAAGTACAACATCGTAGATACACTGAAAATCTAACAATAAAAAATGAATCTACCTCGTTCGATTCAATCCATGTGCACACGTCATTTAAGGAGTAGATCTATGAGCAGACTAGTGTGAATATCACTTCTAATTTTTATGTTCTTAACAACTATATTTTATAGCTGCAAGAAAACCATTCAATAGTTTTTGTTTGTCATATGTCTATATTTGCTTTCGACATCGATCTATGGGGTACAGTTTTTTTTTTTTTTTGATTTCTTTTAGTCGTTTAATAAGAGTTTGTTTACACGAAACCTTAAAAGTGAGGATCTTAGATCTTCGGTTTGTCTTACATTTTCTCTCTAATTCTTTTCTAAGAGCAAATTATTGACTGATAGCATATGGAAGAATTGTCACGGATGGTAAAGACAGCGAAAAAAATCGTGTTTGGGAATGAATGCACTTGTAGCGGAGATGAAATATGATACAGATCTAAAAATTGATTGGAACGGTGACATTCAAAGAGTTAAACAAAATATAGATTAAATTTGGATGGAAAAAATTTTTATGATATTGTTTTGTTAGAACAATATGCTTATTTCTATGAAATAAATAGAGAATAAACATGGTTATTAAAAAAAAAAAAAAATCCATATTTCATATATATGATTTATTTTTCTGAAAAATGTATTCGTATATATTAACAGTAAATTTGAGAATTTATAGTTACGTGTATAAAGGAAAGATTTAAGGAACACGGTGTTATTGTTGCGCATGATTCCAGATAGACTTTTTACCCATCAACTGCATGGCTTCGCGCCACGTAAGGGCCCACACGCTCGGGCGTCCGAATCCGTCACCACTTGCATGGCTCCCAAGGAAAGCTGGCACGTCCTCTAATATCATGCCGCGTGGCACCCCCTCCACCACAAACAAAAGTTTAGGCGGCTACACAGTTTGCAAGCGACCCACTCTGGCAGCCATGGCAGTTTCTCCGTTTACAAGGCGGAGCGTCATGACGATATTGTTCGATTATTTGGCGCTCTCTCTGTTATCTACTGCTGCTTCCGCCGGTTCTATGTTCTCCGGTATTAATTTGCTCGCACTTCTCTCATTATTCCCTTTTACTTATTCATCGAACAGAGAAAGGAGAAAAAAAAAAAAGTAATGTAAATTTAATTTTCAGTAAATAGTTTAGTGTGTGTTTTGATGATGGAAATAATTTGTTTGGTGAAGATACGGGAATAAGCAGTAGGAGCGATTTGTTTGGCGAAATCCTGAGGGATGAGGCAGTGGCAAGGCTTAATGAGCTTGGAAAGGTAATAGAAACTCAAGCCACAACTTCAGCTTTTGACATTTACTGTGAAAAATGATTTACAATTGTATGCTGCTTATATAAATCATCTGATTTTGTATAAATCAATCAAAACAAAGTTGTCACTGTCGATGTATCTTTATTTTATTTTTTATTTTTTTATTTTTATTTTGATGAATAACTGTCGATGTTTCTTTAGTAAACAACGAATTTGAGAAAATTCTGGTGTTTTCAATAACATCCTGAATGGCGAATGCGTTGATTGAGTTTTTATATTTACATGGAATTTGAATTACACGATAGACATATACAGGTGTAAATACAAGCATTGAAAAAAAATAAAAAAACTATTATCTCTATCACAACAAATGTCTGAATAAATGACAGAATCCTAAGTAGTTACAAGCTTTGTAACTACATCGTCATGAGACACGGCTCTATCTTTAGTTCCCTGTAGACGTTTGAATTTCTGCATTCTCTCTGCTTTATCCTCTGCATAATCTCTTATAACTACTGCATAAGAATCGGATGATGCTGGAGCTTTGTCTATCCATAGGACAGTATTGAGTAATTCTAGAAGAAAGACTTTTGTCTCCCTCATGTCCCTTCAAAGGTGACGTGATTTTTAAAATTATCATTAGATTTGGAATAAATCATTATTTGATTTGGATCGAATGGTAATTTTAAAAATCACAACACCTCTAGAGGGACAAGGGCCTTCTTTATAGCATTACTCGAATTGTTAACATCTTTAGAACCCTAATCACAAGTGAAAATGGTTAATCCCTTCTAGAGTCTGGACACTGGAACAATTTACAAAAAAAAAGTAGCTCTTGTCAAATTGAATTTGAAGTTGCGCCGCTGGATTTTTCTCTGACTTTACTGTCATTTGGGCGTCTTATTTTTGAATGTTAATGGTGTTTGTTGCCTGGATAAACAGGTAAGTGATGCTGATGGCTACCTTGAGAGGACGTTCATGAGTCCAGCTTCTGTGCGGGTTGGAAACCTTATTCGTGGTTGGATGGAGGATGCTGGTTTGAGAACGTTAGCTTTCTACCTTTTTGCTGTTGTAAACAGTAGTGTTGTTGGAAACTTGACTGATGCTTATGTTGATTTCCAGATGGGTAGACCAGATGGGCAATGTGCATGGTCGGGTTGAGGGAATGAATGCAAATGCTGCGGCTCTATTGATTGGTTCTCATTTGGTGATGCTTAATTTTTTTTTCCCATTTTTTTAAAATTTCTGCTTTAATTTTTATCCTGCGTACAAAGACATACACCCCTAGAGAACATGCTGACAAGGAAGACATAGTTCATCAATGTTGATAGTGGACATTCCTCCTTTGTAATAGGATACTGTTGTGGATGCTGGGATATTTGATGGATCGTTAGGCATAATCTCTGCATTATCTGCACTAAAGGTTTTGAAAACCAATGGGACGTTAGGAAAACTAAGGCGGCCAATCGAGGTCAGTGAAATATTAGCTTTGAAACATTATTACTCTCCATTACTGAAATATCGCTTGAATTGTCGCTGTTGCATTACTTGTTAGTTTTCTTTCCTTTCTTTCTTGGTACCATACTTGAGTTTTTTTTCTGAAATATATTACTGTCTTATCTTGACATACATGTGAGAGGATTTTAATGGAATTCTTGATGCTATATGATTACATTTGGCAAGATAACCCAGAAACGACACCCCCCCCTTTTGTCTTGACAGATATTTAATGGAAGAAGATTTATCTTTGTTCCTTCAGTTACCTTAGAAAAATCTTTTTGTCTCTGCCTTTTGATTTGTGGGCAAAATATTTAGATGGGAATGCTTTCTATCTGATGGGTTCCAGTGTATTTAGTTATGGTGTAGTTTCATTCATGTGAAAGTGAAGCATGCTATAACCTGGTGATAAATTCAAAATTCTGGTATATAGATGTACATGGATTAATTATAAAGGAAACAAAATATTGGATGCTGAAAAACATATGTGTGAGAGCTAATCTCTGACATGTGTTAATAGATCAGTTCTTATTTTTGACTATTATCTTCTTCAGCTAGAACTTTAATGGATGCAGACCTATTTTTGTCCTGAAATGCTTTTGCAGCAATAGAATCTGTTTTAACTATAAATTTAGACAACAATTCTGGTTATAGATGTCCTGAATTTCCTGCTTTTGCAGGTGATTGCATTTTGTGATGAGGAGGGAGTGAGATTTCAGTCTACTTTCTTGGGCAGTGCTGCTGTAGCTGGTATTTTACCAGCTACAGCTTTGCAGATATCTGATAAGAGGTTCTTGAGTAACTTCAAGCTTATATCTATTCATGACGTTGTTCGTTATAATTATATTCATGTGTAATCCTTGTTCAGTGGTGTAACAGTGCAAGATGTTCTTAAGGAGAACTCCATAGAAATTTCAGAGGAAACCCTGTTACAGCTCAAGTATGATCCAGGGTCTGTCTGGGGTTATGTTGAGGTATGACAGTCTTCACCAATTATCTTGAGAACAAGCTATACAGAATGTTTTCTTCGAGTTCAGCAATGAGCTAAGGTATTTAGTTTCCACATTCTGAGTGCATTTTCTGCTCCTCTCTGGCTTCGTTTCTGCAGGTTCACATTGAACAAGGACCTGTATTAGAACGACTTGGTTTTCCTCTTGGTGTGGTTAGAGGCATTGCTGGACAGACACGACTCAAGGTATATAAAGTGCTTCCAAAAATGTGTTTTTCAAAATTTAAAGAAAGGATTTGAGTTCCCATAAGTATGTGAGCTATTAACTTTGTTATGTTGGGCTGATTTGGCTAATAGCTATTTATAAGATAGTTGAATTTTTCTGTTCAGTTTGTCAGTCATGTTATATGGGAGGCTCAGCTGCACACTTTACTGGGTTACGTTTGAGAACATTGATGTCCACTAAGCACCCCACCCACCCTCTTTCTCTCTATGCTAACCGTCTGGCTGGAGAAATTTCACGGCCATTTAGATTTATAATATGTCTGGTCCATTTTAATTCCCTTAGGGACCTTGTCTACCTTGGTCAATTTTAACCCGCTTTTTTGAACTTCTCTCTCTCTCTCTCTCTCTCTCTCTCTCAAGAGATATGCTTTGAAATAAAACTAAATAGGTTAACCCTGATTTATCCTCTTTTGGAGTGTAAAGTAGTATTGGTCTTTGAGGGTGACCTATTACCTTATTTTCATTTTGCTTGCCTATGCTGATCATCTGGAAAACGTGATTGGGGAATTGTTAACTTTGCAAGTCCTAGTGATATGATTAATCTAAATTGGTTATAGGTGGGGATTTACTAATCTATTTTGCATGATATTACCATCTATTATGTTTGTGGTTCTCCTGCTTAATTATTGCCTATGTTGTTCTTTGTATTACATCGTTTTAAGTCAGAGGACGAGTTGGATAATATCGATGGGTTTTAATTTGCCTGACTTTGAGCATGAATTTTTCCCAGATCATGAGGATTAAATTGGTATTATGGAAACTTTCTATAGCAGCTAGTTTATACCAGAACCTGGTCACTGTAAAGTCTATCTAAAATACATGTATCTGTGGTTGTAGTTTGTCATCTACAAAACTGAGATATGCATAAAACAATGAAGAGGCAACATAGTGTCTCATATTAGAGCCTTAACCGATCACATCTGGTAGACTATTTTCCTGCTGTTTGAAGAAAGGGTGAAGTAAATGTTGTTGCATGATACTTTCAACTCCACTTTTTTTTTTGGACTGAGCAGTCCACTTGTAGAATTGCAGGTTACGGTGAGAGGGTCACAGGGGCATGCAGGAACTGTTCCCATGTCTATGCGTCAGGATCCTATGGCTGCTGCTGCAGAATTAATTGTCCTGTTGGAAAGACTCTGTAAACATCCTAAAGATTTTCTATCTTTTGATGGTCATTGCAATGATATATCAGTGGAATCACTCTCCAATTCTCTTGTCTGCACCGTTGGAGAGATATCAACATGGCCAAGTGCAAGTAATGTCATTCCAGGCCAGGTAAGAACTTTATCTATCACTGTATATGCTGTTCTTGATGACAAGCCCAAATTGGGATACTTTTTCACTTAGCCAAAGTGTTAACGTCTGAAGTGAAAATGAACTCCTTGGATGCAGGTGACATTCACTGTGGATTTACGTGCAATGGATGACATGGGACGCGAATCCGTTATTTATGAATTATCTAATCAGATGTATCAAATATGTGAGAGGCGTTCGGTTTCTTGCGTCGTCGATCGTAAGGTGTGACTTGCATCTCATTGTGCATTTCCTTCATCACCAGCATGACCAATAACATAGCTTGTTCTGGATCATTTCAGCATGATGCGAATGCAGTGATTTGTGATTCTGAATTGAGGTCTCAGCTAAAGGCTGCAGCTTACTCTGCACTCAAGAAAATGGCAGGTGAGATTCAAGATGAAATTCCTGCCTTAATGAGTGGTGCAGGACATGATGCAATGCCCATGTCTCATTTAACAAAGGTTTGTTGTTCTCTTTGCTTCATCCAGTGTTTGTTATGATGTAATAACCACTGTTAGATGATATAATAATCTGCAAAAAATATGAACAGGTAGGAATGCTGTTTGTCCGCTGTCGTGGAGGCATAAGCCATTCCCCTGCAGAGCATGTATTGGACGATGATGTTTGGGCAGCTGGTTTGGCAATCTTGGCATTTCTAGAGACCCACATGTAAATTTGAACATTTGTTGACATTAATGTACAGCAGAGCAGTCAACGTAGATGAATCTGACCATTTTGAATATTTTTTTTAAAAATAAATAAATAAATTTCAGTAGTTGTTATTATATGTTATTCTTCCTAAGTGCCTCTCTACTTCACTTTGATTCATATTGTTATGAATTTTTTGGTTTATATGCAAGGAACAAGTGCTTGTTCGATGTTTTTTTTCTTCTCTTTTCTTGGTTAATTAATGAGAAATTAATTAAAGAGACATGTTATAGTGTGTAATATTTTAAGTGACCTTTCACTCAACTTGAGGCATCATTCATGGGCGAGGTCCTTGCCCTGCTTCAAATAAGCGTACATCACTTTTCTTTTGGACGTCAAATGATTTGGGAAAATAGTCCCTGTATGTACAAAATCAAAACACTCATGATACTTGATGGCTTGAGTATTCTCTCTTTCTTATCCCTATGACAGTGTTTGCCAATGGACCAATTTTTCAAATAGGTTCTTGATACTGTAGTAGATAGGACTGAAAGCAGTTAGTAGACGTGTTCAGTGTGAGTTTAGAGTGAGAAACCGTTTGGCTTAAGCCAAACATTTTCTCTACTGTGTGAAAAAAATCCTTCCAACCCAAACCCATTTTTAACCCAACCCCAAGTGCCCTCTACATACTTTGGTTAACCCAGTCACTAGGCTGATGCAGAGAGCATAAACTCTATTACTTATACATCGCATCATCATTTGTACTTCGTGCCGAGAGCAGTTGGCGAACACCCCTCGCCCCCTATCCCATTCCTCTCCCCTTAATTTCAACTCTCCCAAAAAAATCAACATCTTTTCAATACTACTTTTTTCTCACAGAAGTCAACATCTTATTTCACAGTTATATCACATCAATTACTTTTTATTATCTTTCAAACAAAAAAACTCAAAACAAAAAGGTTTACCAAATGCACTTGACATCGTTTATTAAAAAGGACTCGAAATAAGTAGGTAACGTCGTTTCTTTTAAATGACGTCAATTTTATTGTATGTATTTTTAATGTTTTTTGACATCAGCAAAAAATACATGCAAATGTTTTGCTCTGTGAATCAATGTCAAAGTAGCATTACCGCACGAAATATCCATTTCATCCAAAAGAATTTGGTTCTTTTTTTTTTTTTTCTCAAATTAAATTGGAAAAGGATTACAAATGGCCCCAAATAGAGGTGCATTCTAATTTCTAATATTGTACTTTGACTTGTCCTCGTGAGAAATGCTATATGCACTCTTATTTTTTTTACATCTATGATAAAATCACTATTTAATTTGTAATTTGATTTTTATTAAATTTTAATTTAAAAATACATATATGTTTAACTTAATAAAAGAATTTTAAAACCAAATTAAGGGGCCCTTGGTCTATACATTGTTCGGTCCCTAGGTGGAGGACTCGGAAAAATTTCAGTTTACTCGATCTGGAGATTCCATGGGCTGCAAGAAATGTTGATGTAAAATTTCAGATAAGGAAAATGATTGATGTCTCATTCGAGAGGTTGGACTAGGCCAATAACAAACAGGCTTCTAATCTCGATGATTACCATACATTACGAGATTTGATTTTAGATATTTGATTGTATTTAAATATAATTATAATTGATTTAGATTTGATTGTAATCTCATACTTTTTTAAGTTTTTCTGACCAAGTTTGGCTTGAAGAAACGCCTAATTGTATTTTTGATTTAGTCAATTTTGCGCTTAGCTCTTGTTATGTAGAGCTCCGGCTTTGTTAATCTTTTGAATGAGATCAGCTTTTTCTTCCAAAAAACATCTCATACTTTTTAAGTTATTAGATTTGAATGTATTCAAATATGATACTATCTTCATATTTGTATTATTATCATCTACCCCAATTCTCCAATAAATCAGAGATTATTATAATGTGAACATCGCTAAAGAAATTCGAAAAAAGTGCCGTCCAAACAAGGCCTTAGTTTTTAACCCTTTTTTTTAGGGGCTCTATCCATTTTATAGCTTGAGATAGAAAGAATTTGCTTTTACTTTTCATTTCCCCTTAAAATCACCACAAGTTCAATGGTGATTTTAAGAGCTACATCATCCTTAGAGAGTTGAAAATAAAAGAGAAACTTGTAGCATTATTCATGTTAAACATGCTATTGAAATTGTCCAAGAAAATAGCTGGTTCCAATTTTCATCTTTCGTTCTCTCTCTGTCAACATGAGAACAATGTTTGCCAAAGATTTATGAAGATGTTGATTATACATATATCTTGAATTACATATACACTAATTCATGAAGCATCAACTAATTCCTGAAGCATTGCTCATAAAACGGAGGCTCTAGTTCGAATCTTCACTTTATCTCCCTTTGTAGGACATGTTAACAAAAAAATAAAAAATAAATAATAATAATAATAATAATAATTCATATATTGTATTCAGAATAAGAAACTATAGTATACTGTATAAAATACTTCAAGGTTACATCAGTAATAAGATTTATTATTTTTTTTTAAATTTTTTATTTTTTAATTTGTTGTCTTCTACTTGTTAGCCTACTCGTAAACTTTCCTGTTGTATTCTCTTTAGTTTTCTGCACTTATTGTAAAGAGCTTCTTATAATTATGAATGAATTAATCGTAAACTACTTCGTTATTGAGAATAAGATCTTCTCCAATCTAAAGAATATTCAGTTCATGATTACGATTTTTTCTTAGAAGTTCTAAAGTCATAAATAAGACACCTGTTCCACTAACAAAAAAATAAAATAAAATATTATTTAAGATTAAAAAAAAAAAAAAAAAAAAAAAAAAATAAGGGTGCACCACTTCATCAAGCCACCCCACAGTTAAAATAGGGAAGATGATCATCTCCAGTTCATTTTGGACTGGAGATGAACTGGTTGATGGCTAGGATCTCTCCAGAGAGATCGTAAGGCCATCAATCAAACATGTGGCACATTAAAAGTAATAATAATAATTTATTATTTTACGTTTAAAAATAAATAAACAATTTAAAATAAATATTAAAAAAAAGTAAGGGTGGCTGGCCACCCCATCTTGTCACAGGGTGGCCGGCCACCACATATTGGGACATGGTGCTTGACCACCCCAAGGGCCAAACTCTATATTTTTCTTTCTTTTTGGCCTTGGGGGGTGGCCCACCCAAGCCACCCCAACTCACCCAGACCATGTCGAAAAAACCAAAAAAATATTATATTATAATTTATTTATTTAAAAGCATTAATAATATTTATAATTTTTATTGGGTGGAACAGCATTGGCGACATTATGTGCAGTTTTCCTAAGGCCATCCAACAAATGGCGGAGTCTGCTGGATCAGCGACGTGGAGAGGAACGGATCCCTAAAATAGGGGGTGGCGGTACCGCCCATTTTGGCATCAACCACCCACAACAATTGACCAGGGTGTTTGAACCACGTGTGCCCCGAGGTGGTTGGAAGCCCACTTGAACAAGTGATTTTTTTTTTTTTTTTTGGCCCTTGGGGATAGTTGGACCACCACTATTGGGCCTGGGGGTGGTCTGGCCACCCTTGGCCAGCCATTGGAGCCACCCCTAGCTAAAATGGGGTGGTCCGCTCACCCCCTATAGCCAAGATGGGGTGGTCAACCATCCTTTATTTTTTTTTAATCTTAAATAATATTTTATCATTATTTTTTGTTAATGGAACATATGTTCCATTTGTAGCTATAAAATTTTTGAAAAGAAATCCTAACCATAAACTAGATGTTCTCCCATTCATTTTGGACTGGAGAAGATCCTATTCCTTGTTATTGGTAATGCAACCAAAACAGAGCTTTAATGATGAGGTATTTAAGTAATAAAGGTTTTTAATTGGTCAAGAGATTAGAAATAAGTTAGTGCGATAGTTAATTAATAAAATAAGTGTTGGTTAATGGAAACCAATTTATAGGTTCTAGTATTTTTAGATAAAAGAAATATAAAGGGATTTAAGTGAGAAAATAAATAAAATGTAGAGGCAGTTGTGTAGTTAAGAAAAGATAGGAGGTCCAAAGTAAAAGAAAAATACTGGTGATATTTCCACTTTCCACTGCTATGAGAATAGAGTCAATGGACTAATGGTCATTATTTTTTGGGAGATGACGACGTATTCTAGAAAAAGGCATCGAAGAAGCCAAGAATTTTTATACACGAAATTTTTATAGACGATTTTTTATAGATACATGTTATTTTTATAAAAGGAATTGGAGGAAGTTTCTCCAATCTAATTTAGAGGAGATAGGCTAGAGGTTATTAGTCGCACATAAGGGTGAAAAAGCGGTTACAATTAATGTTTATTAGCTAAAATCTTTAATTGTAACAACCTAGGCGATTAGTAAAATTTACTAACCGCATTCGTTAACCACGTAGGCGGTTAACTAGCTGTTAGTGGTTAGTAACTCTAATAACCGCTAACCACTTTTTAAAAGAAAAAAATTTAAAATTTAAAATTTTTATTTTATTTTATTTTTAAAAAAAAATCAAAACGATATTGTTTTGATGGTAATACAATAATATCATACTACATACGACATCGTTTCTAGTTTTTTTATACATTTTTATATATCTTTAAAATTTTAAACACAAAAATGACATTGTTTCATGTATTTTTATATATATAAATGTTAAAGGTGAACATCAATTTTAGATGCTCAGCGGAATTAATCTACCCCTCTTTGTGCAAATTAAATAGTCACGCTGTAGCAAAATAATAATCAAGCAAACCTACAAGCAAGACACTAAGATTTTTATGTAGAAAATCCTCCAATGCGAAGGTAAAAATCATAGGACCTAGTCCAGTTAAATCTTCCACTATCAACAATAATGAGTTTACAATTGTCTTCCCTAAAGAAATATCTAGATGTTATCACTGCATTAAGAATACATGCATTCTTGGATTAAATATAAATTCATCACCCTAAAGTAGATTGCAACAAGAATAAAGAAAGATCTCACCGAGTAAGTATTAGCAACCAAGCGACTGGAGAGGAATTCCAACGATCGACACCAGTCAATACGTAGCAATCATCATCAGGAGCAACATACTAAAGTTTCATCAAAATCGGACCACAAACGAACCTTCAATCTAATGCAGTTAAAGAAAAACCTTTTTCTTTTCTCTCTCTCCCTTACGAAGCCGCAATCTTTCTTGTTTTTTTGTTCTTCTTATTCTTTTCTTTTTCTCTTTTTGTCTCATGTCTAAACAAACATGCACAATGTGTTCTTCTTATACTCAAAGCAAAAGGGTTTTTACCCTTTGTTTGTCCACGTGGGTTGGTCCCCACATAAGAGGAACCACCTCAATAAATCTCCCCCTCTCGACTACGTGGGGGGCTTCATCAAGCCCGCTGCGCTTCTGCAAATTTCAAGCTTTTGTATAGGCAACGATTTAGTCATTATATCTGACCCATTATCATCAGTATGAATTTTCTTAATCTGTAATAGCTTATCCTTTAGTGCATCATGAATCCAATGACACTTAACATTGATATGTTTCGATCTTGAACGAAAAGTTGAATTCTTACTGAGATGGATGTCACTCTGACTGTCACAGTAAAGCATATACCTCTGTTGCTGTTGACCCAGTTCTTGTAAGAACTTTTTCATCCATAACAATTCTTTGGCCGCTTCAGTGATAGCAATGTACTTTGCCTCTATGGTAGACAAAGCAACACACTTCTGCAATCTAGATTGCCATGACACTGCTCCCCTTGAATAAGTAATCAGGTACCCTGAAGTAGATTTTTTAGAATCAATATCCCCAGCCATATCCATGTCTGTAAACCCATCAAGCACCTGTTGACCACTGCCGAAGCACAAACATACTCTCGAAGCACCTTTGAGATACCTGAGAATCCATTTCACAGCTGCCCAATGTTCTTTGCCAGGATTAGAAAGGAACTGACTGACAACTCCAACAGCATGAGCGATATCAGGCCTCGTACACACCATGGCGTATAGTAAGCTACCCCACGTTTGATGCGTAAGGCACTTTCTTCATTTCATCTTTTTCTTTCTCACGTGTAAGACTTTGCTTTGAACTTAACTTCAAATGACCTGGAAGTGTAGAGCTCACCTGTTTTGCTTTGCTCATGTTGAACCTGTCCAATACCTTCTCGATATAACTCTCTTGCGATAGCCACAATTTTCCTTTCTTCTTATCACGAGAGATCTGCATACCAAGGATCTGCTTTGCGGGTCGAAAGTCCTTCATATTGAAGGACTTACTCAACTCTTTCTTCAGTCTGTTAATTTTACTAGTGTCACAACAAACAATCAACTTGTCGTCCACATATAGCAAGAGAATAATAAATTCTCAATTAGAAAATTTCTTCACAAATACACAATGATCTGCTGTAGTTCTGTCATACCCATAATCAACTATAAAGGAATCAAACTTCTTATACCATTGTCTCGATGCCTGCTTGAGTCCGTACAAGCTCTTTTTTAACTGATATACTAGATGTTCTTTGCTTTTAGCTGTGAACCCCTCTGGTTGCTCCATATAAATTTCTTCCTCCAAGTCACCATGAAGGAAAGATAGGAATCAAAAAATTCAACGGTGCAAATTTTGGGTCGTGGAAGGTGCAAATTGAAGATATTCTTTATGAGAAGGACCTCTATCAACCTCTTTTGGGAGAACAACCTGAAGACATGTATGATAGCGAGTGGGCTCTTCTTGATTATAAAGCCCTGGCAGTTATTAGGTTATCACTGTCAAAATCAGTCACACACAATGTTGTAAAGGAGAAGACCACAGTAGGTCTAATAACAGCTTTATCAAGTATGTATGAGAAGCCGTCGGCTAACAACAAAGTGCATCATGCATCACACAAGGAGGAATAACTGGATCCAAATCAACATGGTATTGAATGAGAGACTCTACCTTTTTCTAATCCAAATCGTCAATGGTTTGATCTTCAAAGAATACGGCATCTCTGTTTCGTATGATTTTCTTATTAACTAGATCCCACAATTTATAATCAAACTCCTCGTACCCATAACCCATGAAGATACATTGCTTGACTTTGCTATCAAGCTTTGAACTCTCATCTCTAGGAATATGGATGAATGCCTTGCAGCCAAACACTCTCAAGTGCTCAAAAGAAACATCTTTCCCTATCCAAACTCTTTGAGGAATGTCACCATCCAAAGGAACTGAAGGAGAAAGATTTATCAAGTCAACTGCTATCCTCATTGCCTCACCCCAAAAATGTTTAGGCAATTTTGCATGAGATAGCATACACCTGATTCTCTCACAGATGGTTTTGTTCATTCTCTCTGCTACGCCATTATGCTGCGGAGTCTTGGGCACAGTTTTCTCAAGCCTAATGCCATGGCTTTCACAATACTCTTCAAACGGTCCTCTGTATTCACCACCATTGTTTGCACGGATGCATTTTAGCTGCCTTCTAGTTTCTCTTTTAACTTTCATATGAAAAACTTTGAACACACCCAATACCTGATCTTTGGTTTTCAAAGCAAACACCCATACCTTTCTAGAGTGGCCATCAATAAAAGTCACATAATAAAGTGCACCACCTAGAGTTTTAGTGTTCATAGTACAGACATCAGTGTGAACTAAATCAAGAATAATAGACTTTCTTGACGAAGATGATTTTTGAAATGAAACTTTTCTTTGTTTTTCAACTAGACAATGAGTACAGGGTATTAGTGACGTACCTTTATTATTAGGTAGGAGTTGTTCCTTGCCAAGAATCTAAAGTCCCTTCTCACTCATGTGACCAAGCCTCTTGTGCCATAGCTCAGTGGAGTTTTCATTCTCAACAACAATTGCATCTCCCCGGACTAGTCTTGTAGCTGTCTTGTAAAGAGTGTTGGTCTTCTTTCCCCTAGCTAAGATAAGAGAACCCTTGCTCAGTTTTCACTGTCCACCTCTAAGATAATTGTGGAAGCCTTCATCATCAAGTTTCCTAATAGAAATCAAGTTGAAGCGCATTTCGGGAACATGTTTGACATCCTTGAGAATCAATTTGCACCCAATGCTAGTTTCTAGCTGTATATCTCCCATGCCCACAACTTTACACTTTGCTTCATTTTCCATCCTAACCCAACCAAAATTGCCACTGGTGTAGGAAGAGAAGAAATCTCTGTTGTGCCAAATACTACTTAAATTAATAGATAATATTTAGTACGTTTTACTCGCAAGTGCACAAGATCAAACGATAGTATAGTGCAGCAAGTACGAGATCGATCCCACAAGGATTATTGATTTTGTTTTAGAATTAATTAAAATATCAAAATTGTCACTAGATTGATATTGATAATATGGAAAGAAATAAAGATAAATAAAAGGTAAAGGTAGGGCTTTGATATCCACTACTAATTATTTTCAAATAATATAATAATATGCCAATGATCCAATCATATTATGAATACCTAATGTTTGCCAACCTAAGGGCATGTGTGTATACTTCTTAAGCTATTGATTTCCCTAAGCAACTAGTTAGGCATGGGTGTATACTCTAACTCTTTTCTTTCTCAAAGGATTTAGCAGAGGTGTATATTAAGTTGTTCTTGAAGAAAACATAAATCTATGGAAATCGACAAACACATGGAGCCTAGAGCATGGGTGTATACTCTTGGTTTTCCATGTTGATTAACCCAAGAATCCGGTGTGGATTTCTTTTGCTACTCTTATTAAACCCAGGATTCGGTCATCCAAATTGATTTAATTAACTAATCATATCACATGCATATAATGGCCAATCACACACATATGAAGAATTCAAGAAAACATGAATTAATCAAGTTAAACAACACAATATGATTATCACAAAGGTGCCAATATTGAAATATTAAATAAACATAATTATGGCTTTAATCTAGCCCTCCTTAAGAGTTAGTTACACATAATTAAAATAAAACTAAAAACAAAAGGGAAAGAAAGGACCAAAAGTGACTCATTGAAGTAGCCTCCAATTCCTCTCCCCAAAGTTGTCTCCTTGAAATTGTGTCTCTATTCTAGAGGTTTAAGGGTCTATTTATATGCCTAAGGAATACTCTAGAAACCCTAAAAATAGTAGGGTTTGAGCCATAGTTCGTACAAAATTACAAAACCATAGAAATTACACTTTCCATATCAAGGCTGGCAGCTGACTTGCTTATCACGCACAGGTGCGCTCGATCACAGCCCATGTGCGATCGATCGCAGGACTACAATTGATCCTCTTGTGCTGGGCGCTCGATCCCAGGTGCCTTGTGCTTCATGGTCTTCGCCTGTAGTACGCTCGATCTCACTACCAGAGCATCCAATATTCTTCAAAATCGCTCTTTAAGTCCGAAACTTCTAAGATTGCTTCCTTTTCTTCCAAGGACCTACAAAAAATAAAGAAAACACATAAAAGAACTAAAATGACATAAATTAACCAAAACTAAAGGATTAACACATGTAAGTTAAGGGCTAAAATAGGAATATTTTGGCACTTAATACACCCCCAAACTTACATATTGCTAGTCCCTTAGCAATACAAAACTAAAAGCCAAATGAAAAAACTAAAAACAAAAAGATAAATCAATCTTTCGTGAGATGTACGATTGCATTTAGCATATGCAACAAGCCTTTTAAACCTCTAGGAATTCCCTAAAGGATGAGTGAAATCTCGTGAGGGTTTTTCAGAAATGTTACCCACAAACATCATGTAAGAATTCATGTTATTCAAAAATTAAGGTATTACTTAAAATCATGATTCTTATTCATTAGCAAGCTTAAAAAGATAAACTTCATCTTCAAAATAAATTGGAATTTTAAAATTTATTCACTTACAAAAGAGATGCTAAGACATCACAAGTTCGAAACAGTGTAAGGTGAACTAGCACATAAATATGAAGCTTCCAATTATTTCCAATGTGCAATGTCTCAATATCTCAAAGTTCATAGAAATCCCTATTAGAATGACAACAATAGCATATTTTTCTCCTTTTTCTCCTTGTTTATTTTTATTTTTATTTTTTATTCTTTCTTTTGTTTGGTTGTGTTTGGTTCCCTTAAGCTTTCTAATTGACTCATGTAACGAGTGTTAAGTCAATGACTCTTAAACCAGATGGTTTTAGGACATTAGGTGTAAAACACCCCTAAGGACTTACAAACTCGAGTAAAAAAGGCTACGAAACCAAACTAACTATGACATTAATCAAATTAAAATTCTTCACCTTTTGACGTGAACACTCAATGCTTTGAGGCAAGATGTCCAGTTACTTAGTAAAAAGCTTATCAATGATTTGTTTATTTATTTATTTTTTTTATCACATATCTATATATATATATATATGCCAAAGTATCCATCTAATAAATCATCCAGTTTCACCCAAGATATAGAAACACACACATTAGATTTCATGTCATACCCCACAAATTATGTGTTAATGTGCTTGTGTAAGATCAGATCATATATATAGACAAAGAAAAAGGAAGATGTTTGCTTTTTGACATGTGATAAGTAGAGCATGTCAAAAACTGATTGTTTGAAGAAACTGGTAAATTAAATCTAGACAAAACATTAAAAAAAAGAAAAAAAAAAAAAGCGAAAAGCTAGATGCCCAAGCTGTGCATGCCAATTTTAAGGAGACATGCATTCCCCAACATAAGCAAATGCAGTTTTGGGCCACACATAGGATAAATGAGTCTGGATTGCAGACGAAGAGACATATGGAGGTGGACGACTAGGAGAGACCTTGACTGGGAGCTTGTATAGCCCACGATCATTCAGGCCTTGAAGAAGAATTTTTCCCAACCCCTATTCCTTCACAAGAAAATATCAATGATGAAACTCAATGAAAGTATTGGTTTCAAGAGTGAATTTATGAATAGATAGTAAATTTTTTGTGATGGATGGAATGTGTAAAACAATGTGCAACAGAAAAGATGCATTAGGAGAGGATAGAAGAGTGTCACCCGTGTTTTAAATGGTTAAACCCATTCCATTACCCATATGGACTAGGTCAAATCCAATGTAGCTGATAGATCGGTGGTTGAGATTATTGAAATCGGATGTGAGGTGATGAGTGGCACCAGAATCGGGGTACCAGTTTTGGTCTAGGCCGTCGGATGAAGTGGAGATGTTGGCTAGCACGAGGGGATGAGGCTCTCGGCTAATGGTATGCTCTTCATAGCATTGGTAGCAATCAATTGCAACATGACCCGGATGATTACAGATCTAGCAAAGAGGATGTGTGGAAGAAGATCCACAGTTGTATGAGCCACGGCCGGTTGGGAAGGAGCCACGGCCACGGCCACAGTAGACTCCACGGTTGAAGGAGGAGCCCTGACCAGAGTTGTTGTAGTATTCTCCATGGTTGCTACGACCACCACGGTGTTAGGAAATTAATCCTATTGCCCAAGACCCGTGAGATGCGAAAATTAAGAAGAATGCGAAATAACAAAGATTAGCCAATCACATACGACACAAATATTTAAGTGTTTCAGCTTAACAAGCCTACATCCACTTGTAGAGATGACCCAAAGAAAATGCACTATTAAAAGATGGAGTACAAAAATAATAGAGAGAAAATCACTCAGATCCCAAAGATCCAACACACCCAAATCTCACTATCACACAAGAGAGATTATTTCCAAAATAGAATACAAAAGGCAGATATACAAACTCTTTTTTTGCTGGAACAAATGGCGGTTAATCTCTATTTTCTTCTCTTACTCCGCAGCACCTTCTCTTCTAATCACTTGTTTTTGGCTCCTCCAAAAAAACAAAGAAGAAAACACCGTGGCAGTCCTTGTACCTCCTTCTCTCAGATTTTGTCCCACTTTTCTCCACCTAAGGTGCTCTCAATTTTGCACACTTATGAGGCTATACAACTTGCAAAACAAGAGCTAAATACATGTCCTTTTATAGACACTCTAAGTCGGAGCTAAGGGAAAACCTTCTCCTTCTTGGAGAAGAAAACCCAATCCACGTATTAGTAAAAAACCAAAGCCAAGTAGGTGAAGTAAAGAGTGGGCCCACATGCTTTAATTGAAGAGTTGAAAGGTCACAAACGTTAACAATCTCCACCTTGACTTGAAACTCATCAAGTCTAACAAAACATATCTCCTCTGGATGTCTCCGCCTCAACCCCTAAGGGAAATCACACTCCACAAGTGTCCCTCAAGTCCATGCGCCTCTTGAACTTGAGCATAAAGCCTGGTTTAGACATAACACCATGCTTTCCTACTAGTCTCGTAGACCATACAGCTTTCTCTTATGACGCTTTCTTCCTTTAGACCCATCTGCACCCTTTAGCCTTCTTTTCCTTGGGTAATTTGTTGTTACATTTATCTTCCTAAATTAATAGGCAAATAATTGTATGTTTTACCCGCAAGTGCACGAGGTCAACATAGCAATATATGATGCAAGTACGGGGTCATTCCAACGAGAATTGCTAAATTTTCCTTAAAATAAATTCCAAAAGTAAAACAAAACAAAGATTGATTGTGACTTAATAATAATAAAAGGTAGGGCTTTGATATCCACCACTAATTATATTTGGATAATATAACAATATGTAAATGCTTTGATCATGTCATGCATATTTAATGTTTGTCAACTTAAGGGTATGAGTGTCTATTCCTTAAACTATTGATTTTTCTAAGCAACAAATTAGGCATGGGTGTCTACTCTAATTCTTTTCTTTCTTAAAGGATTTAGCATGAGTGTTTACTAAGTTGTTCTTTAAGAAAGCATGAATTTGTGGAAATTGACAAACACATGAGGCCTAAAGCATGAGTGTCTATTCCCGATTCCCCATGTTGATTAACCCAAGAACCCGGTGTGGATTTCTTTGTTATTTTTACTAAACCCAGGACTCGGTCATCCAAATTGATTTAACTAACTAGTCCATACCACATGCATATGTTGATCAGACACACACATATGAGGAATTCATGAAAGCAGGAATTAATCAAGTTAAATATCACAACATGATCATCACAAAGGCGCCAATATTGAATATTAACTAAACATAACTAGAGCTTCAATCTAGCCCTACTAAGTAAATTAGTTATATATAAGTTTGATGTTAAACATCTTCATAAAATAAAAAGAAAGGAAAAGAATAAACCCGAAACTTGAACTTGAAGAGCTCTAATTCTTCTCCTTGAAAATTGTGCCTATTTTAGAAGTTTAAGGGTCTATTTATAAGCCTTAGGAATACTCTAGAAACCCTAAAAATTGTAGGGTTTGAGCCCTAGTTCACACAAAGTTACAAAAACCTAGAAATTACACTTTTCATATCTAGGCTGGCGGCTGACTTGCTCATCACGAACGAGTGTGCTTGATCGTAGCTCATGTGCGATCGATCGCAGGACTGCGATCGATCTTGTTGTGCTGGGTGCTCGATCGCAGGTGCCTTGCGCTTCATGGTCTTTGCCTGTAGTGCGCTCGATCGCAGCTCCCCTACGATAGATCGCACTACCAGAGCCTCCAATTTTCCTAAAATAGCTCTTTTGAGTCCAAAACTTCTGAGATTGCTTCTTTTTCTTCCAAGGACCTACAAAAACAAGGAAAACACATAAAAGAATTAAAATGGCATAAATTAACCAAAACTAAAGGATTAACACATGTAAGTTAAGGTCTAAAAATATGAATATTTTAGCACTTAACATAATTCTGCTGATTCCCAAGCCTTACCTCTCCGTAGTGACTTCACCTTTTTCGGCGTACCATTCTGAACAGACGATGGATCTCCACTACAAGCTGTCAAAGCAAAAGAAACCACATGCTCAAAGCCATACCTTTTTGTTGCTTTTCGATCACGTTTCTCTTTGCCTCTTGCTAAAGAATAAGACTCTTCACGGTGCTGTAAGTCTCTTGAAGATTCGCTGTCATCACATTCATCCGTGAGTGAACACTGTTCATCAAGCTCCACCACCATGAATTGTTGCTCTTTTTGCATTGTACTTTTAGAAAGCTCATCTGAGTAAAGAAACTCAGACTTCTTCGATTCCTGCTCTGTAACATTAGGTTCTACATTTGACCCATCTTTGCACATAACAAACTCATTAAAAGTCACATGTTGACTTCTAATAATTTTCCAGTTTTGATCATCGCAAAACCGATAATCGAAGGCCTCATCTCCATATCCCACAAAGAAACACTTTCTAGATTTAACATCTAGTTTACTCCAAGCATTAGACTCATCGTAGACATACGAAGTACAACCAAAAACTTTCAAATGTGAAAGATTTACCTCTTTTCTACTCCAGACTTCTTTCGGTAGTCTATGGCTCAGGGGAATAGGAGACCCCCTATTTATCAAGCGATTTATCAGGTGCACAGCAGTGCTCACTACATCAGCCTAGAAAGTCTTTGGTAACCCAACATGCAACATCATACTCCTAGCAGGTTCATTGAGGGTCATGTTCATGTGCTTAGCCATGCCATTCTGCCATGGTCTTCCTAGGATAGTTTTCTCCATTCTAATCCCATTCACTATGCAAAACTGTTTAAACCCCTTATCTTCGTATTCTCCTCCGTTGTTTGATCTCAAACACTTGAGCTTCAAGCCCATTTCAGTCTCAACCATGGCCTTCCATTTCTTAGAAGTCTCGAATATATCAGATTTATTTTTCAAGAAATAAACCCATACCTTCTTACTTAAGTCATCAATAAATGTGAGGTAATACCGTGAGCCTCCAAGAGATGCCAATGGTGCAGGACCCCACAAATTCGTGTGTACTAGCTCCAGCATTCCATGCGTAGGTGCTTTGTCAACTTTCATGAAACTCACCTTCTTCTGCTTCCCTAGGATGCAGCCTTCACATAAATCAGACTCATCTGACTTCAACTCCAGTAGTTTTCCCTTTGACAAAAGTACCTTCATCCTTTTCTCGCTCAAGTGCCCAAGCCTTAGGAGCCAAAGTTTTGAGTCAGTACCTGCATCTGCAACAGCAACTGTATCCTTGCTGTTCGTGGTCATATAGAGAGTACCCGTCTTATGACCACGAACCAAAATCTTGGCTCCCTTGCTGACCTTCCACTCTCCACCATGGAAATGAATTGAATACCCTTCCTCATCAAACTGTCCTACTCAAATTAGGTTCATCTTCAGCTTCAGAACATGCCTAACCTTCTGTAACTTCCATACCGAGTCATTGCGAACTCTAATGTGAACATCAACCATGCCCACAATATCCAATGCTGATCCATTAGGCAAATACACCTTCCCAAAATCTCCACCAACATAGTTCTCGAGAATTTTACGGATCGATGTTGTATGAAAAGATACTCCTGAGTCTAAGACCCATGAATCAAAGAGACTGTCAACATAAAGAAGTAAGGCATCATATACTTCTTCTGTCACTGCATTTGCATAATCGTTCTCAGTATCCTTCCGCAGTTCTCTGCAATTCTTCTTGTAATGGCCAGTCTTGCCACAGTTCCAACATTCGGGTTGTTATCTGAATCTGGACTTGCCTCTCCCTTTTCTAAAATTTGATGTGCCTTGACCAGAGTTTTTGTCTTGTCCTCTACCTCAAGTCTCGACTAAAGTAGCACTAGAACAAGAGGCTTCACCCACATCTCTTGTACGAACCTTTTCACTGAGAATCAAATCTCTGACGTCTTCATAGCTCAATTTACTCTTCCTTGTAGAGTTACTCACAGCCATCCTCTTGGCTTCCCAGCTATTTGATAAAGACACCAAGATGATCAACGTGCGAATCTCATCATCAAAATCAAACCGAGGACAATTGATTTGTGATGGTGTTGAACTCCTTGTGATGATGTGCCACCAAAGCCCCTTCCGCCATCTTTAGGTTGAACAATTTCTTCATCAGATGCACCTTATTGTTAGCCGACAGTTTTTCATACATACTTAATAAAGCCGCCATTAGACCTGTTGTTGTCTTCTCCATTACAACGTTGTGTGCAATTGATTTTGACAATGAAAACCTGATAACTACCAGGGCTTTACGATCAAGAAGAGCCCACTCATTATGATACATGTCGTCGGGTTGCTCTCCTAAAAGAGGTTGATAGAGGTCCTTCCCATAAAGGATATCTTAAATCTGCACCTTCTAGTACCCAAAATCTATGCCGTTGAATTTTTCGATTCCTATCTTTTCTTCTTTAACTACTATCGCTCCCACTCGAACCAAAAGCTCTGATACCAGTTGTTAGGAAATTAATCATATTACCCAAGAGCCGTGAGATGCGAAAAGTAAGAAGAATGCGAAATAACAAAGATTATGCAATCACATACGACACAAATATTTAAGTGGTTCGGTTTAATAAGCCTATATCCACTGGCGGAGATGACCTGGAGAAAATCCACTATCAAAAGATGGAGTACAAAAATAATAGAGAGAAAGTCACTCAGATTCCAAAGCCCCAATACACCCAAATCTACTATCACATAAGAGAGATTATTCCCAAAATAAAATACAAAAGACAAATATACAAACTCTTCTTTTGTTGGAACAGATGGCTGATGATCTCTATTTTCTTCTCTTACTCTACAACACCTTCTCTTTTAATCACTTGTTTTTGGCTCCTCCAAAAGCACCAAGAAGAAAACACCGTGGCAGCCCTTGTACCTCCTTCTCTTGGATTTTCTCCCATTTTTCTCCACCCAAGATGCTCTCAATTTAGCACACTTATGAGGCTATACAGCTTGCAAAACAAGGGCTGAATACATGCCCTTTTATAGACCCTCTAAGTCGGTGCTAAGGGAAAACCTTCTCCTTCTTGGAGAAGAAAACCCAATCCACGTAGAAGTAAAAAACCAAAGCCAAGTAGGTGAAGTAAAGAGTGGGCCCACATTCTTTAATTGAAGAGTTGAAAAGTCACAAAAATTAACACTCGGTGAGGTGGATTTCGGGAGGCAAGATGCATAGTTGCATCTAAGACGTCCATGTCTGATTGAGTGTGTTCAAGATGCAGCTCATGGGTCAATAGGTGACCATAAATTTCTTCAAGGGAAAGTATGTCAGCTCTTTTTGTAACAGAGGTGACAAAAGGTTGGTATTTTGAACCAAGTCCTGCATGTAGGAACGATTGTTTCTCCAAGTCACTGAGAGGTTGATCGACGGCTGCAAGGGCATCGATGAGAGTTTGAAACTTGTGGAAGTAATCCCCGATGGATAGATTGCCTTTCTTCAAAGTGGCCAACTGAAAGTGCATGTTTGAAATATGTGCTTTGGATTGAGACGCAAAGAGGGTCTCTAGTTTAGTCCAGGCTTGTTTAGACGTTATGCATCTTGTGACATGAGAAATCATTTTCTCTGATATGGTGGAGATGAGGAAGCCAAGGATGATTTGATCTTGCATCTCCCAGTGGAGACAAGCCAGATTTGTCGTAGTGGCAGAGATGTGCTCCTTTACAGTGGTGATGGAGGGCGGTGGACATGGAAGAGAGCCGTCAAAATATCCAAAAATATTACCCCCTTTAAGATGTGGAATGACTTGGGGTAACCATGTAGGGTAATTTTCTTGAGTGAGTTTGGTAAGGTTGAAGTTGGAGAAGGTAACAAGTTGGGGAAGGGTGGGTTCGGCTGCCATTGATGAAGAGTAGCAGATATGGCATGAGGAGAAAAAAAAAATTATGTAGGAAAAAAAAAATTGCAGAAGGAGAGAAATTTTGACGTTAGTGTTCTGGTAGCTCTGATACCATGTAAAGTCAAAGAAGTTTGTTAAGTGCCAAAATATTCATATTTTAGCCCTTAAACTTATATGTGTTAATTCCTTAGGTATGTAATTTGTGCTATTTTAGTTCCTTTATGTGTTTTCCATGCTTTTGTAGGCTTTAGGAAGAAAATGAATTAAATCTGGAAGATTTGGGCTTAAAAAGAGAAATTGAAAAAAGTTGGAGCTTCTGACGGTGCAATCGATCGCAAGTTCCCTGCGATCGAGCGCACTACCAAAGAAGACAAAGCATGAAGCGGCCATGTGTGATCGAGCGTACACGGGTTGCGATCGATCGTACCCTTGCGCAGGTGACACATCAAGAGTGCGGCCAGACTGTAACTATTTCCATATTAGGGTTTTCCAACTCCCACTTGTAATAGGAGTAAAACCCTACGAATTTCCTAGGTTTACTAGTGTAACAAGGACTTGTAAAGCCTATAAATAGACCTCTTAGTCTCTAGGAATAGGTGTAGAGAAAAGAGGCACAAGCTCTGAAAAGGAATTGAAGGCTAAATCAAGAGGAGTTTGGGTTCTTCTTCTTTTCCACCTTTTATCTTTATTATGTAGTTTATATTTTATTTAGGGCTAGATTGAAGCCCTAATCATGTCTATTTATAATTGCAATATTGGTGCTTTTGCTACAATTATATTTTGGTGTATTTAACTTGATTAATACCTGTTATCTTGTATTCCTCATATGTGTTTGTCTGGCCAACATATGCATGTGATATGGACTAGTTAGTTAAATCAATTTGGATGACTAAGTCCTAGGTTTAATAAAAGTAACAAAAGATATCCACGCCAGATTCTTGGGTTAATCAACATGGGGAATCGGGAGTAAACACACATGCCCTAGGGCTCTTGTGTTTGCCGATTCTACAGATTTATGCTTTCTTGAAGAACAACTTAGTAGATACCCATGCTAAATCCTTTAAGAAAGAAAAGAATTAGAGTAGACACCCATGCCTAATTTGTTGCTTAGGGAAATCAATAGCTTAACGAGTAGACACCCATGCCTTTAGGTTGGCAAATATTAGATATACCGATATAATTGACGCATTTGCATATTGTTATCTTAATTAGTCTGATTAGTGGTGGATATCAAAACCCTAATCCTTTTTAGTTTTAGTTTATCTTTTATTTTATTTCTTTATATTAAATTCAATCGTGACAATTGAATTTTATTTGTTTAATTAAATAGGAAATTACTTCTAAACATAATTTACCAATCCTCGTGGGAATGATATCGTATTTGCCTGCTATACTATCGTTTGATCTTGTGCACTTGCGAGTAAAATGTACCAAGTATTTGCCTATTAATTTATGTGGGTATTTGGCACAACAAAGTTGAATATTTGCCACCTTGCTATAATCTAACATAGGCTGATGATATTTATAATATGAAGAGCTACAATTCAAAAGTACAAAATAATCTTGAGATAATGTAATCTATCTATATAGTTTCAAATATGTAATTATCCTAATCTAAAGTGTTTCAGTTGCAACTTGTTATCTTGAGTCTGTTGAGATAAGACTGGAGATTATCTTGTGAGAGTATTTGTCCTTTACAATCTTGGTTTAAAAACCACCCTCTTCAAGGTAAGCTTTGAACCTCATTTCATTTTCATGGTATTTATATTCTACCCACATGATTTGACATGTTTTATGAAAGTTTTCAACATGCTTTAATAGTTTAATGAAGGTCCCCTTATTTTGAAGTAAATAGTTTTCAAAGAAGTCATGCACACACTCGTGTTTTCTAAGGTTTGACACATTGTATGGTTTGACATGATTAGTTGATCTATTAGTAGCATTGATTAGATTAGAACATTGGTTAGTTAAGAGTTTAGAGTTTTACATGCATTTTGGTGCTCACCAAACGTTTGACCCTTGGTAACCGAACGTTCAATCATCATAGACCGAACAATCGATGTCGAGACCGCACGTTCGATAATATCCAAAATTGTCTAATTAGAGTTTTATCGAAGTTTAGCATTGCATGCATGACGTAAGTTATCGATGTATGATAAATGACATTAGACTATACTTCGCAATAGCCAGGAGATGTCAAAATCTAAGGATGAGCAGATAAGGTAAGTAAATACTTATAATTTTTTTCACTAAAAAAATGTGATATGTTATGAGCCTTCTATTTCTTAAATAACTGGATAAATGATTAACTAATTGATTAATGAGATGCATCGTTCAATCATCATAGACCGAACAATCGATGTCGAGACCGCACGTTCGATAATATCCAAAATTGTCTAATTAGAGTTTTATCGAAGTTTAGCATTGCATGCATGATGTAAGTTATCGATGTATGATAAATGACATTAGACTATACTTCGCAATAGCCAGGAGATGTCAAAATCTAAGGATGAGCAGATAAGGTAAGTAAATACTTATAATTTTTTTCACTAAAAAAATGTGATATGTTATGAGCCTTCTATTTCTTAAATAACTGGATAAATGATTAACTAATTGATTAATGAGATGCATCGTTCAATCATCATAGACCGAACAATCGATTTCGAGACCGCACGTTCGATAATATCCAAAATTGTCTAATTAGAGTTTTATCGAAGTTTAGCATTGCATGCATGACGTAAGTTATCGATGTATGATAAATGACATTAGACTATACTTCGCAATAGCCAGGAGATGTCAAAATCTAAGGATGAGCAGATAAGGTAAGTAAATACTTATAATTTTTTTCACTAAAAAAATGTGATATGTTATGAGCCTTCTATTTCTTAAATAACTGGATAAATGATTAACTAATTGATTAATGAGATGCATCGTATAACATGGTAAATCGGTACGTGCGATTTAATGGCCATGGGCTTGGGGTGTGTTTATATGGGCCTTGAATCCAATAGTTGTTCGTGACCGACACAATCATGTTTGATTGGGGGGTCAATACAGAACGTACATCATTAATAACGTAGCCACCAGATGTCGAACTCACTCGGGGTGCTAGTTTTATGGACAGTAGTGTACATTTATCCGAGGTACAGGTATTGTATTACAAGTTCCTTGAGACAATGTCAACTTTACTAAGAAAGAGTAATATCTCGGGTAGACCAGACAAGACAACTATGACTTCTATAAAGCATATCTTCTTGCATTAGAAATATTGGTGATTGTCACTAGGATTATGCTCATATCTCTCAAAAAGTAAAACTACATTTTTAAGGTTTGGTAAGAGGGGCAAAACATATTACATTTGTGAAAACTCACGTTTACTATTCGAATGCATATTGTAACTCACAACCTCATTTCTTGTTCAACCGTAAGGTTTACTTACTAAGTTGTAGACTTACGTAGTTATTGCGGTTTACCAAGTCTGCACAACTAGTCATTAGATTGCTCGCTGGGATGAGGATGCCAAGCAAGCATTTCTCTGTACCAAGTTTGACCGGTAATTTATAGGGGAAAGTCCACATACCCTCCTCAAACTATCACCCAATTAATAATGTCTCCTCTAAACTACAAAAAATTGTCAATGTTTATCCCAATGATGAAACTACCATTTGTAAAGTAAAAAAAAACAAATATTAAAACTTCTAAAAAAACCCTAAAAGAAAAAAAAGAAAAAAAAATCAAAGGGTGGCAAATTTTAAATTAAAAAAAAAAAAATTTTTTTTTTTTTTGTTATAAAAATTGAAAATTTTTGTGTTTTTTTAATAACTTTTTTAAATAAAAATTTCTGTTTTAAAAAATTAACAATTTTCGTTTAAGAAAATAAAAATTTTCGTTTTCTAAAACAAAATAATAATAATAATAAAATTCCGCCTTAAAATATATATATATTCATTTAAAAAAACATTCATTTTTAAAAGAAAAGAATTAAAAAAATTTGGTTAAAAATAGTTATTTTTAAATTAAAATTTTTCGTTTAAAAAAAAATTATATTTTTATTTTGTTTGAATTTATAATGGTATTTTTGTCTTATTAAGAAATAATAGGGGTATTTTTATCTTTTTGTTAGCTTTGGGGGAGACATTGACAATGTTTTGATAATTTGGGAGGTGACATTGTCAATTGAGTAGTAGTTTGAGGGGATATGTGAATTCTGTCCTAATTTTTAATTGGAAGCAAGCATAACAAATTTCCTCCAAACTTTGAGGATTAGCCCAACATCCATCGGGTAATTCCTTCTTATCTATGGTTTGTTCCCCACTTATCGGTCGTTGGTGGGAAACTACTTGGCCTTTGGTTTGGTTGAGCTAATAATTAATTAAGATTAAATAAATCTCCTTGCAAAAATAAATCACGTCTAGACTTCACCTACTACCACCCATGAACAACTCTTGTCTCCCGCATTCACAAAAAAAAAAAAAAAAAAAAAAAATTCAACCACTATATTTGACGTCGAAAAATCTTATAGTCGAGCTTGTTAACCAAGGTATCTCTACCTTGAATCATGCAGCAGCGGTAATGACAGCCAATGCAATAAATGGCGGAGTAGATGGTCGCCGGAGTAGATGATACTCATGAAGAAACGGCGATGACAGCCAAGGAAATAAATTGTAGAAAAGGAAAGTTTGGCTAACTAGCTCAACCATCTAGTACCCCACCATTTATATTAGACGAAAAAGCTCAAAATTCCATCTTAATACAATAAATAATCTATTAAACGAAACTAACTTTGATTTATATATCTTCTGTTGTTCACTAGCTATATATGATTATGCTCCACCAGATGCGAATTGTTAATTGCGAAAACTATATATACGTCAAAAAACGAGAAAAGAAAGAAAACAAAAATGTTAATTGCGAATTGACTTTTTCTAAGTGTGATCAAGTGCGAAACAGCTTTTCACCTACGTGCATGCTTTTCCCAGCAATCGAATTAAAATGGGAATGGGAAAAGTTTTCGTTTCTTCTTCTCTTATTTTATTCTACTTCTTCTTAGAATGGGAATGGGAATGGGAGGTGAAAAGTCTACAATAATTGTTGAAGAACTTCGTCCTATCACATTAATTCGATAACCATTGATGTCTAAAGACTTGGTGTAGCAGAAACAATGACCATTTCCATTTGGTTCTCTATAAATAGGCATGTTTCCCATACAAGATATCTCACCCATCACCTTAAACCAAAGTATTAGAGAATACAGTGCTTACTTAGATATGATGAAAGGAGTCCATTTCCATGCAATTGTGGCTCTCTTGTCACTTGCATCCTCCCTTGTCTCTGCCTTCGATCCCAGCCCTCTTCAGGATATCTGTGTTGCAGTTGATGACACCAAGTCTGCTGGTATATATATTATTATGTTCGTTACCTTTTGCTTAGAAGCATTGCTATTGTTATTGTTTACTTACTGATCGATCTTGTATGCATGGTATCTTGCAATCTATTGTTTCTTGCAGTGTTCGTGAATGGAAAATTCTGCAAGGATTTGAAGTATGCCGAGGCCAATGATTTCTTCTTCTCTGGGCTCCAAAATCCTAGAAATACAGATAATAAAGTTGGGTCAAATGTCACTACAGTAAATGTGGACCAAATAAAAGGCCTTAACACTCTAGGCATATCTTTGGTTCGTATTGACTACGCACCATATGGCCAAAATCCTCCCCACATTCACCCTCGTGGTACTGAGATTCTGATAGTCATAGAAGGTACTCTTTTAGTTGGTTTTGTCACATCTAACCCTGAGAACCGCCTTTTCACCAAAGTTCTAAATAAGGGAGATGTCTTCGTGTTCCCAATTGGTCTCATTCACTTCCAGTTCAATGTGGGAAAGACTAATGCTATAGCCTTTGCTGGTTTGAGCAGCCAAAATGCAGGTACCATAACAATAGCAAATACTGTTCTCGGATCCAATCCTCCCATCAATCCTGATGTTCTCGCCAAGGCCTTCCAACTTGACAAGAATGTTATTGAAGATCTTCAGAAAAAGTTCTAATTGTACAACATTTTGAGAAACTTCTAAAACAATTATAATAATTTGCCTCGTTCCATTATAATAATATTAAAATAAAAGTTTGTTTATGTAACACTGTCGTAGTGGAGTTGAAATATAAAATAATATTGACGTTTGTTGAGCGTGCATCTCTCTCTCTCTCTCTCTCTCTCTCTATATGTATATGTATATATATATATAACATCCCAAATAAACAAATGATATAAGGACCATATCATTATCATCTCTAACACAATGGCAAAGGCTTACGCGGCTTAGAAGACAGTATTTTTTAGGGGCAAAAAGGCGGTTAGTAAAATCCTATAACCACCTATGCAGTTAACCAACAGTTAGCGGTTAACAACCCCAATAACCACTAATCACTTATTAAAATAATTTTTTTTTTTTTTTTTTTTTTTTAAAAAAAGGGTTAAAATTATTATATAAAAAAAAAAAAAAAAACGACGTCGTTTCATATACTTTTTTTTATATATAATATAATATACATTATATTATATATATATATATATATATATATAGGCGGTTACCAGTTATTCTTAACATCTTTTAAAAGCGATTAGCAGTGAAGGTTACTAAGGTTAGCGATTAGCTTTTCAACCTTAGTATTTTATTTTTTGGCAGAGATTTGAGCCTATGAAATGTTATTTTGGAAGGTAATGCTTTGAATATTGTTCATGATTTTTATTCGGAATACCAATTGTGGAAAATATATTGTACGTTGGTTGAATATGCACACATTATTTTGCACAGTTTCCAATCTTGGGTCATAATACATACAAAAAGGGAAGCAAATACGACGGCATATCTATTGGCAAAAGGGGCGTTCAAAATATCATCGTATGAAATTTGGATGGAAGAATAACTTGATTTTATTCATGAAATTGTACGTGTTGAAAGTTGTATCTTTGACGCTTTTTGAATGAATGGGATTTCACTTCAAAAATAAAAACTTTTTTTTTTTTTTTTTTTTTTTTTACAGTTTCTCTATTTCATTTTTTTTTCTTTCTTCTTTCTCATGGATAATATTAGGGATCTAGATTACATCTAATTAAAGCATTCATAATGGGCTAGCTAAATACTACTTTTCGTCAAGTTTGGTCTAATTTACAAAAAAAAAGAAAAAAAAGAAATGCTCCAACAAACTCCCTACTCCCCTCCTTATATTTAGTTTTGTTAAGAGTACTAGCAGGAGATATCTAACCATTTTCCTTAAATTTAAGGAATAAAACTACTTTTTGCTTTCTTATATAAATATACTCCACAACAACTTCCCTTAATCTTTCCCAATAGCATTAAAATATTAATTTTTTTACTTCTTTATTTTGTTTATTTCTTTTTTACTTCCACTGTATCTCACTCTCAGCTCCCTCATTTTGTGTCGCCCTTTTTGTCCTCTGTGTAATCTTTCCAGATCGAGAGCTAAGATCTTACCAATAAGAACATAATAAGACTAATTAGTATAGTAATTTTCCAGAGATTAGTCCAACAGGGGTGGGGAATTTTTCTTTTTTCTTATCCTTAAATCCCCTTTTTTTATCCTCCCATCTAAGAGCTTTGTTATGAGCTATCAAGATCTTGGAATTTTAACTTGGAAGCGCTAAGGAGGAATAGCAGAGGAGTATACAAAGATGTAAAAAGAAAAAGAAGACAAGGTCTTGAACAATGGCTTGAGTTCAGTGAGAGAGAGCCTTTTAAGGAAACCATGGGTAGTGTCAATGGGGGCGGTTAGAAACTGCCCGCTAGCCGCTAACAGCGTAACCGCTTAACCATATCAACTGCTAACCGCATTTTTATATAATATATTTTTATAATTATAATTATAATAATATTTATACATATAACATAATCACTTAATCATTAAATCACAATTTTTTTTAGATAATTAAATCACAATTTGAGTATTAATATATTATCACTATAATTTATATGATTATATCACATGATCAATTGATCATTAAATCATTTGATTATATAATAATAAATTATACATATATAATATGACATAACTCATAAGTATACCAATTTATACTAATACAACAATTAAGTATCTAGAGACTTAGTTCCAATGTACGTTATAAACTTATAAGTGTATATATGTTATAAATTATAATTATACATATATGCATATGAATAATGTAAATGTATAAGATCAATACTTAATCATATGATTAAATGACAATTCAAATATTTTATTTAAGTTAATCATATTATTAATGTACAATGATAATGTGAATCGTATAATATCAAATGAAGTAAGTGGCATTAGATTCAATAATGTGTTACTTATAACCACAATTGAAGTATTAATGTATTATCATTCTAATTTATATGATTATATAATAACAAATTATACATATATAATATGACATAAGTCATAAGTATACCAATTTATACTAATACAACAATTAAGTACCTAGAGACTTAGTTTCAATGTATGTTATAAACTTATAAGTCTATATATGTTATAAATTATAATTATACAGATATGCATATGAATAATATAAATGTATAATATCAATACTTAATCATATGATTCAATGACAATTTAAATACTTTATTCAAGTGAATCATATTATTAATGTACAATGATAATGTGATTCGTATAATATCAAATTAAGTAATTGACATTGGATTAAACAATGTGTTACTTATAAACACAATTGAAGTATTAATGTATTATCATTCTAATTTTAGTAATATTATCACTATAATTGATATGATTATATCACATGATGAATTAATTATTAAATCATATGATTATATGATAACAAATAATACATATAATCATATATAATATGACATATAATCATATATATCATATGTTTTATTTGAACTTCTTTTATATGTTGTGTTGAACTTTTTTTATATTTTTTTTATATGTTGTAACAGTTGTGTTGAACTTTTTTTATAGGGGAAACTTCACTTTGGCCCCTTGAACTTCTACCCGATTTTATAAACCTCCTCTGAACTTCAAAATCTCTCATTTTGGACCCCTGAACTTTCAATTACTCTCAATTAGAACCCTTCCGTTAATTTGAGCCGTTAAAAATACAAAAAAAAAAAAAGAAAAAAAAAGACAAAAATGTCCTTGATTTTCATTTTTTTAAAAAAAATAAAAAAAAAAACATTTTGGAATTTGAAATTTCATACAAAAGTCAGGGGTATAAACGTCATGTAATGTTTAAAATCTGACGGAGGGGTCCACATTGAGAGTAATTGAAAGTTTAGGGGTCCAAAATGAGAGATTTGGAAGTTCAGGGGGGGGTTTGTAAAATCGAGTAGAAGTTCAGGGGGCCAAAGTGAAGTTTCTTTTTTTTTATATATTGTGTTGATTTTTTTTTTTTTTTAAAGTTAATCGGTTATGATTTAATATTTAAGGAATTTTTTTTTAAAGTACAAGTAAATGTAAATTTGGGGTCAAATATTTTTGATTTTTCAATATGGACTCTTTTTATAAAAATTGGGCCTAAGAAGACACTAAAAATACAAAAAAAAAAAAAAAAAAGGTAAAAAATACTAAAGTAATAAAAAAGAAAAAAAAAAATCCAAATTCAAAAAAGCGGTTAGCGGGTGGTTACCCTATTTCACTAACCGCTAGGTGGTTAGCGGTTGCGGTTAGTGAAATCTACTAAACCCTAAACCCTAACCGTAACCATATTGACACCCCTAACCATGGGAAAATGCTTCAACGAAGAAGAGGAAACCATGAGGACGTGTGAAGGAGAGAGAAGAGAGAGAGTGATTATTTTTATAATTTAATAATGTATTGGGTTTGCTACAGTGCACTGTAGCAACTCAATGGGATAGGTTAAATATGATGCTTTTGATGTGGGTGTGTTTTTGTGATTTTTTTTTTTTTTTTTTTAAACATAGGAAAGAGAATGCCATATAAGGCATCTGCTGATAGTGCTCTTAGAAACTTCTCCCCACATTTGGAGAGCCAAAATTCACTCCCTACTTTTTAAATTTTTTTAATGTTATTTCCTCTCACTCTCTCTCCACTTTAATATAACACACTTCTTACTTTTAACTCTAGATCTTACTACAACACATTCTAAAACTAATAAAAAAATATTGAGCTAAAGTAGAGACATATATCAAAGAGTAATTGCTATTTGGCTACTTTTAAAAGTGACTCTTCAAATTTGAAAAAGTAAACTTTTTTCCTCAAATCTATCTTTTATTTGAGGAGCTCACTACGAAGGCTTACATCTAATTAATTAGTTTACAAACTAAACACCTCCACTTAAAAATTTGACAAGTCCAAATTTACGGTATGTTTGGGATTGTGATTTTATAGACAAAAGTGTTATATTAAACCAAATCACAGAAAATAAAATTTTGCAATTACGTTTTTAAACAACTACGATTTGAAAAATTAGAAAATTTGCATTTTCAAATTAATTGTCACTTCTATCAGGATGTAGTACGCCTTCAATAGAAATTTAATACATTAGGTAAAAACACCAACTACAATGGAAACGAAAACACTATATCTTAAATTGAAATCAATATTGTGAACTTTTTCATTCATTCTAACCCAACGCCATCATCCACCATCAAAACCCCCACCCACCTCCAAGCCCTTAACACCGGAGTATACAAAATCAACCAAAACGGTGGCTCATGTGGTTTTATCAATGGCTATTTTGTCTATGAGGTATTTTGTCAAGGGAAAACAAAACTATTTGATGTGAATCGTTATATTATTGCTTCCTCTAACACCGAACCACCTATGAAGTTCTTTGTGTTATTTTCTATATTGCTTCCTCTATTATTTATACATCTTCATTAATTTAACATAGTATCAGAACTAAAGGTCCTGAGATAGAACTTTGATTCCGTCAAATCACTTTATTTAAATTAAATATTTCACTTGTTGGGTCCCATCTATTAAAGGGGAGTTTGAGCCCACACGCAGTGGCAGATCAATAAGTTTGTTTTACCAGGGGCGGAACCAAATTAATAAAATAAAATAATAATAAATTTTTTCTCTTATATATTATTTTTATTATAATATATAAAAATATGATAAACACAATTCAAAATAAAAATTATAATACAATGTGTATGACAAAAAGTATATATATCATACTTCATAAATATATGTCATAATTGATATATCAATAATTTAACATGAAAGCATTAGTACAAAAGTATAAAATACAAAGCGTCTAAAATTGTGATTGCGTTTTGTGAAAGCACTCTTTAGTGTGCACTAATAAAAGCCTATTTATGATTGCATTTAGAAATAAAATTTTTGTTTATAGAAAAAGCCTTAAAGAACTTTTTGGAAAATACAACATTTTCAAGCTTTTCCTAGAATGCAATTTTGAAAGTTTTTTAAGAAAAAAGTGTTATTAAAATTTTGTTAGCAAACCAATATTTGTTGTCTAAGAGCATCTTCAGCAGTTGATGACTATTTTAGCCACTCAAAATCAACTGTTTTTCATTTTAATGTTTCACTACCTCCTCCACTAGAACATGATGAACATCTATTCTAGCTCTTCACTTTTTAAAAAAATTATTTTTTTTATTGTTATTTTTATTATTTTTTACCCTAGATTTTCTCCTCTCTCCCTCTCTCTCGGCGAACCATAGATGGGAAGTTCTCCTCAGATCAGACCATAAAATGCTGGGATAAAAATTTGATTAGACCATCTCTCATCTCGTGACGGGCTGGAGAAATCAGAAATTAGCTAGAAATGGAGAAAAGCAGAACAGAGAGGGAGGATGGGCGTGAGAGATAAAATCAAGAGGGAGATTGAGACGAAGGGATTGAGAGAGAAAGAGAATAGAGAAGACAAGATTGAGAAAGAAAGTGGGAGAGCATCGATAGCGGAAGAGAGGGACGATTTTTCGAACAATAAATGGGTAAGTTTCGAATCATTATTTGATTTTGATTCTTGATCTTGGAATGGGTTTGTGTTTCTGGGTACTCTTGGAATGGATTTGATCTTGGAATGGGTCTGTCAACAAGAAAAGAACCAGAGTCCAAAGAAGAAAGAAGAAGAAACTGTCAACAGGAAGATAACTAGTAGGGGCGGGAGAAGCAAGAGCAGGGGCTAGTGTCAAACAAACAAAAAATTTATCTCTGAAATTTTTTTTTCCAAATATTTAGGAGGGGTGGGCACCCCTGCATAGCTCTACGTGTATCCGCCCTTGCCCACATGTGAGGGGAGTGTTGAAGTGTTGATTAAATAATTAAATTTACCTTTTTCTCTATTTATCAGCTTAAAATTTTGGGACAAATGGTAATTTAACAGATTTATAGAGATTACTGAAGATTCAAACTTGAAGAGTTTAGTAAAACAAAGCCATGGCCGGTTGCTTGCATGCCAGCCAACCACCCAAATCCACCTAAGAAGTGCTAGAGAGTCAAACAAATGAATTTAAAAAAATTTCCAAACTTACGTGGCAGACCGTAAGTAGCAGACAAGGAAACGAAAATTACATTTTTTTAATTTAAAAACCCTTGCAATATTAATTTGAAATTTTTTTTAAATTCATTTGTTTAGTTCTCTATCACTTCTTCAAATCACCCAATTGGTAATCAGAGTGGTAAAAGAAAGAATACGTCATCATAAGATTTATGTAAGTGTTACTTGCATTTAACTCAAGAGAGGATTCTCTGTAGCCTTTTTTTCCCATATTCAATTAAAACAAACAAACAAACAAACAAAAAACCTCAAGAGAGACAAATTTTCTTGATTACTAAGGAAGTTATCTGTGCGCAATTTCAACCAAAAAAGAAAAAAAAAAAGAAAAACAAAAAACAAAAGAGGCTTCTTAATTACGAAGAAAATTTATGGATAGAAAAATGTAAAAGATATCTAACCACAGATCCGTTTGAATTCAGGCATTCTTGATTTCAGATACAATGAATATGGACGTATTTTGTTTGGAGAAGGAGTTTTTATTAATTTCCACTGCCTACTATATATTCTAAGTCTTTATGTTACTTCGTTCCATTTGTCTATGCCACAATTACAAATATATATTAAAATTAGACTCCCTCTCAAGCTTTGTTGCAGTAATGTACAAGTCATAAGTCCTTCAACATTTTCAAGGGGTAAATCTAAACTTGGTGTACGTGGTTTCGGGTTATCACAAACAGAAAATTTGCATTGTCAAATTGAGAGTCACTTCTATCGGGATGTAGTATAAAATCTCCTTTTACAGCCTTTAATAGAAATTTGATACATTAGTAAAAATATCAATTACAATGAAAATGAAAATACTGTATCTTAAATTAAAATCAATATTTTAAACTTTTTCATTCATTCTAACCCAACGCCACCACCCACCACCGAAACCCCCACTCACCTTCGAGTCCTTAATACCGAAGTCTTCAAAACCAACCAAGATGGTGGCTCCTGTGATTTTATCAATGGCTATTTTGTCTATGAGGTACTTTGTCAAGGGAAAGGAAAATTATTTGTTGTGAATTGTTATATTATTTTTTGATATTTCAAGCTGATGTGTTTGCTTCCTATTAAAGGGGGCAAAACACTCTGTTTACACCACGACCTAATTGAAGTTATTCTCTTTCAAATTACAGGTAAGGAGATGCTTTTTTTTTTTTTTTTAAACGCACAATTTTAAAGGCGAAATTACAATTTTAAAGGTTAAACCAATTTTGCCGAACACTTAACTGTGTTTTTAAAAATTACGTTTTCAAATTGCATATTTAAAAATCGCACTTTTTAAAATCGCAAACCCAAACAAACTCTTAATTTTAAACAAACGATGGAAACTATTCTGAAAAAGCAAAAGGACAAAAAGTTGTTGAGGCTGAGAGCATATACTTTACACATCGAGGCCCATTGATTTTGTTAATGAGCATAATGTAACCCTTAGGGGTATTCCGACTGGTGGATGTAGTTGTCTAACACCGAACCACCCGTAAAGTTCTTTGGGTTATTTTCTATATTGCTTCCGCTATTATTTTCATATCATCATTAATTTAACATCGTATCAGAGCTAAAAGTCCTGGTATCGAACATTGTCTCCGTCAAAGAGTAATGCTAGGTACCATCTTTTTATCCTCTTAAAATCCTCCTAAAGCTGATGTGGCTTTTGAAATTACCATTCAAATTTATATGAATCATACTTGAATTTTGATAAAATGATGATTTTGAAAGCCACATCAGCTTTATAAGGATTTTAGGAGGATAAAAAGATAGTACCTAACATTACTCCTCCTTCAAATTGTTAAGTGCTAAAATATTCATATTTTTAGCCCTTAACTTACATGTTTTAATCCTTTAGTTTTAGTTAATTCATGCCATTTTAGTTCCTTTTTGTGCTTTCCATGCTTTTCTAGGCTTTTGGAAGAAAATGAAGTAAATCTGGAAGATTTGGGCTCAAGGATAGACAATGGGAAAAATTGGAGATCCTGCCATTGCGATCTATCACAGGTTCCCTGCAATCGAGCACACTAGCAAAGAAGACAAAACATGAAGCGGCCACGAGCGATCGAATGCACAACAAAAGAGGCTCAATCGTAGACATGCGATTGAGCGTACACAGGTTGCGATCGAGCACACCCGTGTGCTGGAAACACATGAGAGCTGCGCCCAGAATGCTAATATTTTCATAGTAGGGTTTTTCAACTCCCAATTGTAATAGGATTAAAACCCTACGAAATTCCTAGATTTACTAGTTTGTCAAGGACTTCTATAGCCTATAAATAGACCTCTAAACCTCAAGAATAATCAGGCTGGGAAGAGGCACAACTTTGGGGAGAGGAATTGGAGGCTACCTTTCGGTTCTTTCTTTCCCTTTTCTTTTGTCTTTTATTTTAATTATGTGTAACTAATTCTTTAGGAGGGCTAGATTGAAGCCCTAATTATGCTTATTTAATATTTCAATATTGGCACATTTGTGATGATCATGTTGTGATATTTAACTTGATTAATTCCTGTTTTCATAAATTCCTCATATGTATGTGACTGGCCATTATATGCATGTGGTACAAACTAGTTAGTTAAATCAATTTGGATGACCAAGTCCGGGGTTTAACATAAGTAACAAAAGTAATACACACCGGGTTCTTGGGTTAATCAACATGGGGAACCGGGAGTATACACCCATGCCCTAGTCCTCATGTGTTTGTCGATTTCCATAAAATATATGCTTTCCTAAAGAACAACTTAGTATACACTCATGCTAAATCCTTTAGGAAAGAAAAGAGTTAGAATATACACCCATGCCTAACTCGTTGCTTAGGGAATTCAATAGCTTAAGTAGTATACACCCATGCCCTTAGGTTGACAAACATTAGATATACATAACATGATCAAAACATTGGCATATTGACATATTATCTAAATATAATTAGTAGTGGATATCAAAGCCCTGCCTTTACCTTTTTCATTTATCTTTTTATTTCCTTTTTGACAATATCAATTCAGTGACAAGTTGATATTTTTAATTAATTATAAATAAAATCAACAATTTTCATGGGATCGACCTAGTACTTGCTGCACTATACTATTGTTTGATCTTGTGCACTTCCAAATTAAAACGTACTAAATATTATTTATTAATTTAGGTAGTATTTGGCACAACACAAATCACCTCATTTAAATTAAATATTTCACGTGTTGGGTCCCACTTATTAAAAAGGAGTTTGAGCCAACACATGAGGAGTAGTGTTAAACTGTTGATTAAGTAATTAAATTTACCTCTTCCTATTTATTAACTTAAGATTTTGAAACAAATAGTGATCTAACATATTTATGAAAATTCAAACTTGAAGAGTTTGGTAAAAGAAAACCATGGCCGGTTGCTTGCATGCCAGCCAACCACCCCAAATCACCCAATTGGTAATCAGAGTGGTGAAAGAAAGAATATGTACGTCATCATAAGATTTATGTAGGTGTTGCTTGCATTTAACTCAGGAGAGGCAAATTTTCTTGATTACTAAGGAAGTTATCTGTGCACAATTTCAACCAAAAAAAACAAAAAACAAAAAACAAAAAACAAAAAACAAAAGAGGCTTCTTAATTACCAAGAAAATTTATGGATAGAAAAACGTAAAAGATATCTAACCACAGATCCGTCTGAATTCAAGCATTCTCGATTTCAGATAGAATGAATATGGACGTATTTTGTTTGGAGGAGTTTTCATTAATTTCCACTACCTAATATTCTCAGTCTTTATATTACTTCTACCCATTCGCAAATGCCAGAATTACAAATATATATTAAAAGTGAGTAATGCTACAAGTCTTATTAGAGTTTTCATAGAGTCTCTCAAATATGATGTGATTTTTAAAATTACTAATACATCAACGTTCAATAAATCACATCTCAAATTTAACAGTAATTTTAAAAGGTACATCACATTTAAAAAAGACCCTAAAAAGACTCTAGCATTACTAATTAAAATTAGACTCCCTCTCAACGTTTCAGTAATGTACAAGTCATATATAAGTCCTTCAACATTTTCAAGGCATAAATCTAAACTTGGTGTACGTGGTTTTGAGTTATCACAAACGGTTTTTGAATTTTAAAAAGTCATATTATTATTTAAAGATACATGTTATTTACAATAAGATGCGTGTTATTTACAGTTTTAGTTGTCACGGCTGTGGCGGTGCATGGAGTCAATTGCCTGTGCGAGGAACCCCTAGAGGCGCGTTGGATGGCCGATGGCCGCTGATCTTCTACAGATCTGTAGATTTATGTCTCACAAGCATGAGACTGCGATGATGGTGTGGAAGAGATTTTGAGCGGAAGACCGCTAGGCAGCATGCAGATGACTAGAAAAGGGAGGCCGCCGGAGGGAGCGCGGGGAAATGTAAAAGGCGTTTATTGGAGGCCATAGAAAAGTGGCTCTGATACCATGTTAAATATGTAGCTTTGATACCATGTTGAAATAATGATGAAGCAGGAATAATAGTGGAAGCAATATAGAAAATAAACACAAAGAATTTTACAGGTGGTTCGGTGTTAGACACATATGTCCACCACTCGGAATACTCCTAAGGGCTACATTGTGCTCATTAACTTCTTTTTTTTGTCCACAATACAAAGGTCCCTATTTATAGGTAATGTCTAAATACAAGTATAGTAATCAAATCTCCTTGATTTAATTACAATCCCAATATATGATTACAGTTAACCCACAAATAGAAAATATTTGATATCAACGAATATACTCGAAATATAATATATTTTCCATATATTCTAATATCCCCCGTCAAACTTAAGGTGGAATATTCTAAAACATTGAGTTTGAAATCAGAAACAATGATGACGGCGGTGATGGAGGCCGGGAACGAGCTGTAGATGATGGAGACTACCATAGGAGATAGAGGCTGGCAGGCGGCCACGGACAGCAACAGGTGGCTGTGAATGGAGATTCAAGAGGGTTGACAACGGCCCAAAAATCCAAAAGGGGCCAACAACGGGCTAAGGCTGACAATGAGCCGAACTTCAAAAGGGGCCAACAACAGGCTAAAATCCAAAAGGGGCCGACAACGGGCCAGGGCTGAGAATGAGCCAAAATTCAAGGGCCGACAATGGGCCAGGGCCAACTAGGGCCAAAAATAAAAGGGCCGACTATGGGCCAAGGCCGACTTGGGCCAAAAATCAAAATAAAAAGAGCCCACTTAGGCAGTTATCAGATTGGCACACCGAACCTGATCGGCGCGTGACGTGTGTGATGTGGTCACTCTTAGACCGCTTCTTCTTCTTCTTTTTCACTGCTGTTGCACGAGTTCGGATGTGGAATGGCAGACAGAAACATGCTTGAGCAACTTGAGGGCATGAAGTGGTGTTTAGACTGATTCCAACGAAATTGGCTTCAAAGCTTGATTTGACAAAGAACATATTTGATAGGATGACCACAATTCTTTGTTTAGCCTTCCACCATTAAATATCTTCCGAAAAGAATCAAAAGTGCATAAATTTTGAAGAAAAACAGGACTTGGCATATCAAGCAAGGCATGGTGGGCAATCTGGCAGCACCTTTTTCTCAGGAAAAATAAATATGAAAATAAATTGAACAATAAAAAAAAAAATAAAAATTAGAGTCCACAAGAAAGAGCTCTGATACCATGTTAAATATATTGGAGTAGAAGCATGAGAGAGAGAGAGAGATAAGAGAGAAAGCAAAAGAAAACAATGGACTACATTGTATTGAGTCTGATTGATATTAATATTACAACGGCCACTATATATAGAGAGGCTATGAATGATAAACAAGAAACCCTAGACTAAATTAAGGTAGGAAATGAACCCTAATAGGAAAGACAATAAACCCTAGATAATAATATATAAAATATTCTAACATCTCCCCCCTCAAACTCAAGGTGTAAGCTTGAGTTTGAGGAAAAGAGAGGAAAATTATGATTTAATTTAATTTTTTTTTTTTTTTTTGGCCGGAAAAGTCGCTAGAGAGGTAGCCGGAGTTGGGCGGCTAGAGCCGGTGGACAGTGGGAGGCAACGGCAAATGGTGGCAGTGGGACCCATAAATTTGGGCTTGAGACTTGAATCCATTGGAATGTATTGGACCCAACATTTTGGGCTCAAGAGCTTGGAGTAGCCCTGCTCCAACCCGGTTTTGGACCGGGTTGGAGCACCTTGGATGGATCCGGTTCTGGTTGTAAAACACAATCGACCGAACCAGATTTGAGACTTGCTGGTCGGGTTGAGGCCGTTTGGAACCAAGTTGACAAATGGGTCGGTTTAATTGGGCCAAAATGGCAGAAACCCATGGACCGTTGAATGGATCGGTCTAGCTCAAATAAGATGATTCGGTTCTAACCAGTTGAATCGGGTACATGGCAGAGGGAGATTGAAAGGAGCATCTGGCACGTCTGACCTATCGTCTGGAGTGGAGCGTGTAGCTTTGTCAAGGCTGTGGCAGTGCATCGAGGCAATTGCCTGTGTGAGGAACCCCTGGAGGCGCGTGGAGGTGCATTCTCCAACGGATAGAACCTTCTGGTGACGCATGTGAGATGGTTGGAGGGCCGATGGCGGCGGATCTTCCACAGATCTATAGAACTATGCCTCGCAAGCATGAATCTAGTATAAATTTTCCAAATGAGGCAGCGATGAAGGTGTGAAAGAGATTTTGAGCGGAAGACCGCTAGGCGGCGCGTAGACAACCGAAAAAGGGAGGTCGCTGGAGGGAGCGCGGGGAAACGTCAAAGACGTTTATTGGAGGCCATAGAAAAGTGGATCTGATAACATGTTAAATATATATATCTTTGATACCATGTTGAAATAATGATAAAGCGGGAATAATAGTGGAAGCAATATAGAAAATAAACACAAAAATTTTACGGGTGGTTCGATGTTAGACACTTACGTCCACCACTCGAAATACCCCTAAGTGCTACATTGTGCTCATTAACTTTTTTTTGTCTACAGTACAAAAGTCCTTATTTATTGGGTAATGTCTAAATACAAGTATAGTAATCAAATTCCCTTGATTTGATTTCAACCCCAATATATGATTATAGTCAACCCATAAACAGAGAATATTTTATATCAACGAATATACGGAAAATATAATATATTTTCTGTATATTCTAACAACCTAACCGTTGAACAACCTAACCACTTTCAAAAGTGGTTAGCAGCGGTTAATAACTGCCCATCTTTTCAAACTATTGCTAAGAAATAATTGTAGATTTTATGGCTGGTATACTGTTAGAGAATATATTTCCTGCTACACCTAAATCTACGCTAGGGTCATTGGGCATATTATTTGGCAATCAAGCCCATAGCCCAATAACCCGGGTAAAAGCCTAGCACATTCATATGGGCTTACTAAGAAGAAATCCAGTTTCGAAAGCACGGATATGACGTTGCTTCACCTAGCTCACATTCTTGGGAGATCATGGTCTTCCAACGTGCATCATTTGTTGAGCCAACGATATTCATGGATATGACAGTTATGGATATGATATGCACCGATTATGCTAACAGCTGGAATACAACTTGATTATCGGATGGGTTACGATCCACACTTAAATGCCACCAACAGTTATGCGCTATTCTCAGGATCGTGCCAGTCACGGTAACCGTTACGTACCATTCCCAGAATTATGTCAGCAACAAGAACGGTTTCTCATCAACCACAACGGTTAGAGAATAGGAATATTAACTCCTCCGTCCGTTACGCCTAGATCCCAGATCCTCCCCTCGGCCGTCATCACCATTCTTGTGAGATCTATCTATAAAAGGCTCATAGACAATAGAAACAGGTACATGATTTATTCTCTTGCTAAATACAAGAAAACCAACTCAGAAAGAGACTAACTTAAGCATCGGAGGAGGATTCACTGGAGCATCCCCAGCGTGTTCTCTTAACCCCATTTCTATCTTGTATGTTAACGGGGGTACGACATCCGAAATTACGATCTCATCCCTCGGGTCCACCATACCAAAAATTGTACCAACACTTTGGCGCCATCTGTGGGAACGACTATTCGTTCTTACGAAATTAAAAATCCGTAATGGTGATGATCATGTGTTCATATCGGCCAATGATTTTTCTTCCACAAAAATCTTTGCCCCAAGACAGATACATGTTCATTTGTAATCGATCTGCGTGGATGTATATTCATGCATCTCAACTGCATCCAACAGCCCCAAATTGGTGTTAGCCTACATCTTGACAATGAGATAAGTTTTCCTGTTCTTCTAGTTAATTTATAATGAAGAACATACGTTAGGAGAAAATGCAAATCATAGAAAATTTTATATTCTTACACATCAATTCCCCTTTATCTTCGCGTAATTCACTGGATTGATTCTGGGTGACATATCATTTTTACTTACTAAAATTGGCATTTGTCCATTGACGATGGGATGACCCTCGAAGCCAATCGATAGCAGCACCATCTACCATCGGAGTGTTACATAAAAAAACCCTAAGCATCATAGATCTGCATTCAATCATTAGATCAGCGCTCACCATCATTATATAAACAAGATAAGTTTTTCCATACATTTTCGGTTTGGTTTACTAAATGGCATTAGGCAATCTCTTATCTGATTAAATATTCAAGAGGGTCAGACATTGTAAGTCAATCCATTGCTCAAGAATAGTGGGAGACATTATGGCCTGCAGCTTTTAGCATTGACTTTACGAAAAGGCCCTAGAAAGCGACCAACTTGCTATATGTCAAGAAGGAATTGTAACCCACAGCCCATTAAATGGGCTTAACTTATTTTCGTTGTTGTTTTCTCTTATGATAGTAAAGCATTAAATTACGGGATTTGTCATCCGGATTCACCATTCTCCAAGTATGAATGGTCAGAACTAGTTGGTCAAAGGCAAGATGGATCACCAGTATCGGAGAGGCACGCCTGGCAGATGCTCGGTGACAGCTTGCCTAATAAAGAATAGCGTTTAAGGTTCACCGAAAGATAGATCGTCGCCGTTGTGAGCCATATTCCCCTTTTACTCTCATCATCGGTTCTCTCCCAACGCTGATATGTGGGAAGCGCATTCCAATGAGACGATTAGATGACGCTTGGCTCATGCAATTGGGTGAGACTTTGAGTTGAGGAATAAATTTCTACTCAAAACCTATGACAACCAAAGAGGAGAATAAGCGGTGACACCCAGTCCAAGCAGTTAACCAGAAACTATGACAGTTCAAGATTCATGGCTGCACTGATTTTGCTTAAACAACCAAAGCCACTTGTTTTATACATGGACTCGGAGGACCCATGGAGGCACCACTGCGATACGTTCTCGCAGACAATTGCCTACCGATCATAAGAGCGGTACCTTGAAATTCCGAGCACTCGATTTATATCCAAGCAGAGATCTCACTCTGAGCATCCCAGGGAACCATCTCAAACTCCTGGGAAGACATTCCGAAATTCCAAGAAACTAATATGCTCCATCCTACCTCTGCGAAGGATACTCTAAGCAGCATGCCCAAGTACTAATAGCACTAAGAGCAAAAAGTTCCAGAAGTACTACTCGGACCTAATAGCCCTTGAACATAATATCAAGCATGAAAATTCAAAAGTTGAAACTCCAAATTCAGAAAACAATAGAGTTAGAGGTAATTTTTGTGATAGTTATAATACTATGCGCTTGTAGTACCTATGTGAATGCAAGCTTTAAATTCAAAAATGATGGAGGATGAGATGATAATCGAAGCATCCGACTAAAAGGTTCCGGACAAGACAATCACAAAATGCCGAGAATAAAGACTCTGAGGAACCAAAGTGCTTTGAAAACAAGACAGGGAGAAATCCCTTGAAAAAAAAAACGAGACAGGGAGAAAATCCTTGATAAAAACAATAAAAATAAATAAATAAATAAATAAAAAAGACAGGTAGAAAACCCTTGATAAAAAAAACGAGACAGGGAGAAAACCCTTGATAAAAAAAAAAAAAAAAAAAAAAAAACAAGATTCAAGCCCTATATTTAGCTAGGCAATAAGAAAATCCTATTCTCGGAAAGGTAGAGAGACAACCCTTGACAAAAAATAAAGGAGACAGGGAGAAAACCCTTGACAAAAAAAACAAGGGAACAAACCCTGGACTCAGTTAGACGAGCAGACAACCATGGGTACAAACAAGAAACGTCATAAAAAACGAGACAACCTTGGGCTAAAAAAAGTTAACGGGAGACAACCTGATAAAAAACAAAGAATACCCTCGGATTCAAACCATCAATGTGGTCAAACACCACCCTCAGTTTTTGTACCCAAACCATCAATAGGGTCGAACACTACCCTCGGTTCCCACACTTGGATTCAAAACGATAAGAGGGGTTGGACTCTACCCTTGGTTTTTACCCCTGGATTCAAAAAGGTGGTCTGGTCTTCACCATCGGATCTTGAAAATGGTGGTCGGATTTTCACCCTTGAAACTTGTCCATGGGTGGTCAGTTTTCACCTCGGATTCAACCAAGTCTTCAAAGAGAGGGTCGGATTTAACCCTCGGGTATTGAAGCTCGAGTCTTGGTTTTTACCCTCGGGCCTCAGGTGGAACAGGTTGTGGAAACCCCAAGCCAAGCTAAAATTCCTCTTATCCAAGTTCCTCGGATAAAGGAATTTGGGGGGTGACTGTTATACCTCTAAAATACGAGTTAAATATCAAATGTCAAGAGAAAGTCTAGGATTAACATCCAAGCATATATCCCATTCATAACGGTCAAAGGCGCATTAATGACCGGGAGCATATATCTTATTCGTAACCGCCAAATTAATGACGGAGAACACATATCCTCGGATACTCATTGATTACGGGAGCGGTTACGAATCATCCTCAGATTCGCATTGATTGCAGTGGTAGTTACGCATTGACCATAACGGTCGGGAGACAGGGTTATTAATTTACCCGTCAGTTACTCCTATATCCTGGATCCTCCGCCAATTTGCCATTTCCAGTGCCGAATTATCAACTCTATAAATAGGTATCGATTATCAAACCTAAGGTACGGAATACATTCGAATTCTTGAGAATGGGAATGAAAGAAAGGATCTAATTTAGGCATCAGAGTGAGACCTGCTGGCACCCCACCGACGAGTTCTCCTGATGAGCTATTGTTTTGCAGGAATTAAAGGAGCACGAAGACCAACAAAATTGAAGATCATAGGTGTCACAAAGAACACGAAGAACGCACATATCTCATAAATCGGAGATTGTTGGACCAAAAAATGCACCAATAGTTTGCGAGAGTGGGGAGCTTCCCGAGAATGCTGTGAGTATTTTTGACCCTTCTTTTCTTCTCTTCATTCAACACGTGTTTTTATCATTTTCCCTTCGACAGGGAAAGGAGTGTCCTAAATTGGACTTGGAGCAACGAGGTTGGGTGGCTTTCAACAACATCGTTACCGATTCCGCTCTCCGGAAGCATTTGGGCTATCAGATCCCCGTTGATAAGGTTCTTTGGGATCGTCAAAGGAATCCCAAGAGACCAACTCTCCCTTCTAATTAGGCGGTCCAAAAATCTTCGGCTCGTCCTCAAGCTAAGAAGACTCGAGCACAGAAAGTTGTTCAAGCTTTAGACAAGTCGAGTGGGGTTAAGACATCTACCCCAAGAGACTCTGGTTCGGCTTCTAAATCTTCTGCGCATCCCAGATCTCGGGATATTACCTCATCTGTTCCAGATGCTGAGTTCGACCCCTTTGCAATAGAGGAAGGTGGGTAAAGGTAAGGCTACACTGGGGGAGCCTTCAAAGAAGACGAGAGTCGGCAAGTCCTTAGAGCTTTTGAGCTTGGTGTCATCAATCAGGTCTGGTTCTGCTGCGGTGTCCTTCGGGGAGCCCCGCTCGTTTGATGGCTTTCCTGATGAAGTCACTCTTGAGGGTTGTGTTCTCGACTTGTTCCCTTCGAAGGAGACAGAAACTTTGTAGGTCACTCCTCTATGCGTTCGACCTCGGGAGTTAGGGGAGCCAATTGTTGTTCTGAATGAAACTCATGGTATCCCTTCTCCCGAGACTGACCCTCTGAGTCCTCTCGTCGGCCCTTAAACTAGGAACCCATGTATCAAGGGCAGCCGCTGAGAGGGCATTCCAAGAGGAACTCACCCTTGATTAGATCGTTGGCCAAGGGTTTGAAAGGACACCCTCTAACCGCGATTACCAAGATGTTGCCGGCAGACCATACTCGAGGAGAGGGTGGGCTTACTCCGAGGATGTTTGTGGACAAATTGGTCCATTGTCACTACTTGGTAAGTTATGCATGTTTCGTTTATCTAGATATTTTTCACATGATTGACACAAAACTCCTTTTATGCAGTCCTCAATTCTTATTGCTAGTTGGTATAAAGAATTTCAGGAGGGTATGCGAGAGTATGCTGACGAGAAAGTTGAGCTCCGAGAGTTAGTTCGGAAGCTGAGTAATCAGCAAGAGGCCTCATGTTCCCAAATGATTCAAGGCTCGGCTCCTAATTCTAAAGTAGAGAATCTCCATCTTTTGCTGGTGGCGAAGGATCAAGAACTCCTTGAGAGTAAGCAGGGACACTAGGAGTTGGAGATTGCTAATGCACAGCTCCAAGAACTTCTAAATGCTGTTACTCGGAAGAACCAAGAGCTTGTGGAGCATGCGAAGTAGGAGGATACTAACGTTCATTAGGCGACTGCGAAGCCTTTCAAAACCGTGGAAGAACTTCATCAAACATGGGATTCCGAGGAAGGTTTTTAGAAGCTTTCTGAGACACTTGAGGCTCATCTATTGCAGTCGGAAGGTGCTCATGAGAAGATCGAAGCAAACCTGAAGGCTTCCCGAGAGAGGTGCAGCCGGTTTCGCCATGGATACCTTTATTGGAAGGCTAAGGCGGCTCGTTACTTCGTGGAGTTGTCTCTTATTCCTTGGCTTTGAGATTTGCTCTGGGCACAAGGTTTTCATTGGGGATTCGAGAACTGCCGATACTTGACTATCAATCAGGAGCGATTCAATATTGATTTGGCCATGGTGAATTCCGACTTCTTGACCATCCTGGCAAGTGCTATTGACGAGTTGGTTGATACCGGTAGAGATCAGATTCTAGATGCTCCAGAAGTCAATATGTATGGGTTCCAATAGGAAGTGAACTTACCCCCCGAGCCTCTTGGTCCTGAGATTGCTATTGCTGATAACGATGATGAAGACATGACGACAGAGAATGGGGTGCATTTGGAGTTTCAGAAAGCAAAAGTACAAAAGAATTGAAGTTATGAAGAAGGAAGAGGAAGAGAAAAACCTTTATAAAACAAAGAACAATGGGCAAAGTGACAAGGCATTTAATGTGAAACCATCATGAGCCTGCAATCACGCCTAAACTGAGGAGACTCGGACTGTCTTTCCTATCAAAAGACGCAATCGGAAGCGCCATCTACCGACTGACACCTATCTCACAGGTCCTTGTGCCCAAACATAGGTCGTTCCTGAAGAAACACGTGGACAAACAATGGTGCATTTATGTGGAAAAGGACAAAGAATTCGAAAAATCAAAGATTGTGTCCAACCGCTGGATATCCGGGGCAAACAGATGTCAAATCCCATAAATGGTTAAGACACCAAAATTAACGGCTACCATGAACCGAGCAAAGAGAGGCAAGGGTCTATCATCAAAAAGGAAAAAATTGAGAAGATCAAGAAAATCTTAGAATTCTCTTCTCTCGAAATTTTGATAGAATGAATTCGGGGGGGTAACTGTTACACCTAAATCTATGCTAGGGTCATTGGGCCTATTATTTGACAATCAAGCCCATAGCCCGATAACCCGGGTAAAAGCCCAGCACATTCATATGGGCTTACTAAGAAGAAATCCAGTTTCGGAAGCATGGATACGATGTCGCTTCACCAAGCTCGCATTCTTAGGAGACCATGGTCACCCGACTTGCATCATTTATTGAGCCAACGATATACATGGATATGACAGTTATGGACAAGATATGCACTGATTATGTTAACAACTTGAATACAACTTGAATATCGGATCGGTTACATTCCACACTTAAATGCCACCGATGGTTATGTGCTATTCACGGGATCGCGCTAGTCACGGTAACTGTTACATACCATTCCCAAAATTATGTCAGCAACAAGAACGGTTTCTCATCAATCATAACGGTTATAAAACAGGAATATTAAATCCTTCGTCCATTACGCCCAGGTCCCAGATCCTCCGCCCGGCCATCATCACCAGTTTGATCATGCACCGCTGAAAAGTAGCATGTGCATTGCATAACCAAAAAAGGTATGCGACGGTAGGCAAACGTCTCGAAAGGGTAGGTAAACATCGTCTTCTCCTAGTCTACGGGGTGCACAGGAACCGAGTTATATCCAAAATAACCATCCAAGAAGCAATAGTATGCGTGCCCAGCCAAGCGCTCCATCATCTGATCAATGAATGGGAGTGAAAAATGATCCTTCCTGGTGGCGGCATTTAGCTTGCGGTAGTCAATGCAAACTCTCCATCCTGACTGAATACAAGTTGGGAACAAGTCGTCATCCTTGTTCTTTACTACCATCAACGTCAATCCAACCCACTTAGGCACTACATGAATTGGGCTCACCCACTTGTTATCGAAAATTGGATAGATAATCCCTGCATCCAACAACTTTATCACTTCGGTCCTCACAACTTCCTGCATAGCTAGGTTGAGTCTCATCTGTGTCTCCCTCGATAGTTTGGCATTTTCCTCTAGATGTATTTTATGCATCACCACTAAGGGGCTGATCCCCTTTATATCCTTAATAGTCCAGCCAATACCTTCTTTGTGCTCTATTAAAACCTCCAACAACTTCTCTTCTTGAGCATCAACCAAGTCCGAAGCTATAATCACAGGCAAAGAATCTGCTGGACCTCGGAACCTATACTTAAGATTGTCCAGTGGAGGCTTAAGTTCCTTCTTGAGGGATCAGGTACTGCTATCTCCTTATTCTCACTGCTCACCAGAGGAGTAGTCTCCAAAATTGCATCTGCTTGCTCAAGCAACTTATCCAAGTCTAAATCCTCTCCAAACTGAGCAAAGCATGCCTCCAGGGGGTCCTCAATGCTTGATTCATCCACGGTCTCCTCCATGATCTCCTCTATCAAGCATACATGTCTCACTTGATCATAGCCAAGTGGTTGCTTGCTGATATCAAAGATATTCAGCTCCACTGTCATATTTCCAAAGGAAATCTTCATCACCCATGTCCTACAATTGATCAAGGCATTTGCCGTATCTAAGAATAGTCACCCTAGAATCACCGGTATCTGAATCCCAACATTTTGGACCAGCTCTGTGTCTAGCACAATGAAGTCCATGGGAAAGTAAAACTTATCCACCTTGATCAAAGCATCCTCAATGATTCCCCGTGGTATCTTAATTGACCTGTCAGCCAATTGAAGCATCATGGATATGGGCTTCAATTCTCCTAACCCCAATTACAGGTAAACTGAATAGGGTAGGAGATCCACACTCGCCCCAAGATCTAAAAGTGCCTTCTCGATTCGCCTGACCCCTATCGTGCAAGAGATGGTAGGACACCAAGGGTCCTTGTACTTAATGGACAGCTTACACTGAAGGATGGAGATAACTTGCTCGGTTAGAAATGCCTTCTTCAGGACATTCATTCTCCTCTTAACTATGATCAAGTCCTTCAAGAACTTGGCATATGAAGGCACTTGTTGGATAGCGTCCAAAAATGGGATATTGATTTGGACCTACTTGAACACCTCTAAAATGTCCTCAAACTTCCCTCCTTTCTTGGCGCTTGTAATCTCTCAAGATAAGGCGCTTTAGGTACAAATGACCTAGGAGGATCCTCAACAGTGGGTGTGGCTATAGATGGCTCATTATCTCTCTTCTCCTTGTTGCCACTCTCTTCCCCTTGTGACACAGCAGGGTTCTCTTCCGGCAGAACCACTTGATTGTCCACTTGTCTCCCTGACCTCAGTGTGACAATCAATTGCACCTGCTCTTTCCTATGCGTAGGATCTGATGAACTTCCAACAGCATATTGTCCCTTCAGGTTAGGCACAAGCTAACTAGGGAGCTTTCCCTTCTCTCTTTCACCAAAGTGACTTGCGATTTGCCCCATTTGACTCTCCAGCTTGGCAATCGCTTGGGTGTTGACCTTTGTTGCACTCCTCACGTCACTAATGGATTGGCCAATCATCTTCATGAAGTCCCTTAGAGTCTCCTCTAATGACTATGAACCAACGCTGGCGCTTGAGTGGGAGCTTGGTAAGCAAGTGGGCCGAGCGACCATGAGTAGTAGCCGGTGAAAATCTGGGAGGGTATTGATTGTGAGCATGATGAGGGGCCCTTTCCTGATTCACCGATTGATTCTGCGTCCATGAAAAATTAGGGTGGTACCAACAGTTAGTAAATGTGCGTCGTACCCTCTGTTAGTAAGTGTGCGTGGTACCCTCTGTTAGTGCGCTTGATCAACACTGGAGTGCGATCGAGCGTACATGCGCTTGAGCGCAGGCACAAAGTGTTGAGTGCAGGTGCGCTCGCTCGCTGCTCAATGTGGGAGTGCGCTCGATCGTCCTTGGGGTGCGATCGATTGCACTGGCAGGGACCGAAATTCTCTGAAACTGCAGAAAAAACAGAAACAACAAACACCTTTTTTTTTTAGATCAAAATGGCAGAAACAACAAACAAAAATAAAAATAAAAATAAAAACTAAAAATTGCAAAATACAAATAAAACAAAAATCTAACTAACGACAAAAAAATTAATTTTTAACAAAAACAACAACTCCCCAGCAACGGTGCCAAAATTTGATGTGCAAATTTAATTGTACTCGCAAGTGCACGAGTTGTGTGCAGTAAAGTGTGTGCAAGTGCGAGGTCGATCCACTAGGAGTTGTGCTAGCAAAAATCAATTTTCTATTTTAAACTAACCCTATTTTAACCTAGTTCCGTGTTTCGTGATTTTGACGTGCAAACAAAACGTAAACTAAAGAAAAATAATGAAATCAAATGAATTAAAACACTAAGGTTTCAAAATTCAGTCGCCAAATCTTAACTCTATATTCTCGTATTTGCTCATACAACTGACAAACTGTTAGGCTCAAAATGTTGTTCGATGTTTTACAAAAATATAGTTTAAATCATTCAATGAATCCACCCATTTAACAAATCACAACAAATATCCGATTGAAATTAAATCATCATATGTATCCATTTGATTAACAAATATCAACGGATATCCGATTTCAATCGAATGATTTGATGTATCCGAAGGATGAAACACATCAAATATCCAACTCAACCACATAATCGCTCATAACATTCAATTAAAAGAGATAAGTCAACCAATTGAATGGAAAACTACAACATTCTTATTCAATGTCAGAATTGTACGAAAAACTAACGAGAATATATGAGTTCGTCAATGACGAAGCTTCATCTTCAACCTTAGTTGAAGGTTTTAGCTTCTCATGACTAGAAACAACATGATTAATTCAATTGAAATCATAAAAATCCTAGAACTTACGAAGAGAAACATAGAACGAGCGTAAGAACGACAACAGGTCGAAAAAATGCTCTAAATAGCGCCTCCCAACGTAGGTTTACAAAAGAAAAAAGTGCCATAAATAATAAAAAAAAAAAAAAAACTAGGGCTTAGGCGCTGCCAGGTCAGCGTGAGTGCGCTCGAGCGCACTTGGGTCTTCAGGGCTTCTGCAGCGCAGCCTTAAGCACTGAGTGCTAGGGCTGACATGGATGTGCACTCGAGCGTGCCTTGCATGGGCTCGAGCGCATCTGCGCTCGATCGTGGCTCTATGCACTCGATCGCACTACTAGGGGCTTTCAACTTATTTGCAAATTTCCATCTTCAAACCGCTGTTTTCTCTCAATGACATGCAAAACACAAAAACACCAAAACTAACCAAAAAGTCAGAAAATAACAAAGCTAAAAGCTTAACAAATACATGTCAAGCAGCCCAAATATATAATATTTGGCACTCATTAGGGTCCTTTAGAACTGCACAGAACAACGTGCCGCATTTCGTTATAGCAGAATTTAGCAATGTCGGACGACTCAAGCGAGTGCACATGGTAAGTAAACCCTTACGAACTCTTTCCTTAAAAACGTGGGATATGTCAGTTAACTCTCCATGAGTATGATATGAGCATGTCTACATTTTGTAACTACTTGGTAACTACTTTATTAATTGAATATTAAGATGCATTGTATGATATGGTACACCGGTACATGCGGTATAATGGCCATGGGCTTACTATATAAACTTCATTTTATGGTCAATTGAGGGTGTTGTTATATGAACTTTGGATCCAATGGTTTCGTGGCCGGCATAACCATTCCCTAATGGTTAGTCACTATAGGACGTACATCACTAGTGGTGTGGGCCACCCAAGGTCGAACTCGATCGTGCCACTAATGGGATGGATGGTAGCGTACAATATCCGAGGCACCGATGTTGTATTATAGGTACATCAGGACAGCGCCAACACTGCTGAGAAGGGATAATATCTCGGGTAAACCATACATAAGAGTTATGACCTATAAAATACTAGTTTTTCTGCATTTAAAATACTTAGGTGATTGCTGCCGAGAGTACATCATTCTTTTTATTAACCAAACCATACTCACAAGGTGTATTAACGAAGACAACACCTCCTTTAAAATATTTACCAAAACTACACATTTATTTCTGCTTAAATGGGCTCAATCATACCTAATTGTGAGGTTTACTTACTAAGTCCTAGACTTACGCTGTTATTACCCTTTTAGGAAGTTTGTCACTAGAACCCAAGAGTGGTACGGTTGCCACTACGGACCTTGCTTTAGAATCTTCATACTGCTATCAGGTTTGCCCTTTTATTATGGATTAGTTGCTCCATGTCTTTAAATTTGTGGATTTTACTTATCCATTTGATGATTTAATAGTTTTCTCATATTTTATTTCACATTCCTTTGCATTAACTCTGATAATGCTTAGAGGGGCGATTCCTCATTTGGCCACAAGTTAGTTAAACTATGGTAATTGCCAGTAATCCTGCCAAGTTAGCCAAAGCTAATTTTGGAGGCGTTACACCAACTGCAACAAAATCATATAAAAACATTTCCAATTCTAAAAGAAAAAAGTATATCCATATGGTCCAAAGGAGCTTAGAGATTGATATTTCTCCTCATTAGATTTTCATCAGCAGATATAATAGGTGTCAACCTTCGTAACCAAATCTATACTTATAACCACTAAGTGATATTGAGAAATACATACTAGTATTCATAATTAGTCCCCGTTAGGATTACGATGGCAGATAATTAAAGAGATAGACCATGATTGTCCAAAGTTGAGGACATCACAACAAGATTTATTATCTATGTAAAAAAAAAAAAAACACAAAAAACAAAAAAAATATGCTCTCATAAGTTCATCATTCCCCTAAATAATAAGATGTTCATCTTATACATGCTAGAATCCACAATATAGAATACACTCTTACTCATAATTTTTCTCTCAAATTCACACTAAAGCCCGCAACACACAATAAACTCTCTTAATAAAGCAAAATAACATATTAATTTATCATGGTTAGTCTCACAATGGTCAAGTATGTAATCACTCAATAAAATCATGGGAAAAATATAAAAAAGCCCTACAAACTACCAGCCGTTTTCGATTTAGCCCCCTAATGTTCCAAAAGTGATAAAGTAGCCCCCCAAACTACCAAACTATTACATTTTGGCCACTCCGTTAGTCAAAACCGTCAGTTTGGACTGAAACTGCAAAACGACGTCGTTTGGTTACTGGTAAATTACTACAATGCCCATGTATGAATTTTTTTTTTTTTTTTTTAAACAAGAAGATGGCACCGTTTTGCTTAGTGGTAAGGATTAATACTGAAATACCTACTTCTCTGCGCAGCCGGTCCCATCTTCCCCATCCAGCCGATCGTTTTCCTCAAACATAAGAAACCTCTTTTATGGTTAGGTCCGATCCGCTTTACAAGGAACCTTTCTTCTTTTGGGACCTTGTGGACAAGAAGGTACTTCACACAGATGAACACAACCACATAGTGAATTGCAAGTAGGTTGGTGATGAAGTGGGAAAAGATGTAGGGTACTCCACTTGCAAATAAAATGCAAAAAAAAACCTCTACAAGCTAATACACTTAATTCTTCTCTCCCACCTTCTCTTCTTCTCTCGTTTTCACTGAAAATTTGTAGCACTTCTCTTTCTCTCCCACTTTCTCTTCTTCTTTCTTCTCTGGGTCATGCCGGCAGACCCACGGGTCTCCTTTCTCCAGCCGGCAGCCCTCTCTGGTGGATACCTTTAGGGTGATAAAATTCCCTAAGGGTTAATCTTCCCTTCTAGGTTTTAGTTTTGAATCCAAAAACGATTTTGAGGCATTAGAATTGAGTTTTAAGGCTGGGTTTCGCCGGATTTTGCTGGGTTTCACTGGGTCTCGCCGTATATTTGATTGGGTTGTTGATGTAGCTGATTGCAGAAATTTGTTTTTGTTGATTTTGTTGGGTCTCTCTTGGTTCGGCTGATTGGGGTTTGGAGTTTGGGAAGAAGAGGGGATTTAGAGTTTGGGATTTGTTTTTTCTGGTTTGTTGATTTTTTCTGTTTTGTTTTTTCGCTGGCCCTTTTTTCTGGTTTTTTCTGGATGAAGAGAAGAGAGTTTGGGAGAAAGAAAAGAGGGTTTTTCTGGACGGCGATGCTGGGTTTGGGAGAAAGAAAAGTGATAAGTGCTAAAATATTCATATTTTCAGTCCTTAACTTGCATGTTTTAATCCTTTGGTTTTAGTTAATTAGGCCATTTTAATTCCTTTTTGTGTTTTTCATACTTTTGCAAGCTTTTGGAAGAAAATGAAGTAAATCTAGACGATTTGGGCACAAAGAGAGAAGATGGGAAAAATTGGAGCTCCCTGACACTGCGATTGATCACAAGGTATCTGCGATCGAGAGCAGTACCCAAGAGGACACAGCACAAATCAGGCCAGGAGCAATCCAGCGCATGACAGAAGAAGGATCGATCGTAGACCTGCGATCGAGCGCACATGGGCTGCGATCGATCGCACCCATGCACAGGAGACACATCAAGGGGGTGTTTGGTAAATGGGATGACCTAAGCACTGTAGTTGATGTAGATTGATGTGAAAAAAAGTAAGAATGTTTGGTATGAAAAAAATGAAAAAGTGGTATGAAAAAGTGAAAAAGTTTTGTTTTGTAGTGATTTTTTTATTTGAATAATAATAAAAAGTGAATGATTTGATATTAAAAGTGAAAAAGTTAGAATGCTTTGATGTTGATTTTTTTGGGAAATTGTGATGAACAGTGTTTGGGCCAACCCTATCCCCATTACCAAACAAAGCCCAAGTGGCGGCCAGAATGTCCTGTTTTCCATATTAGGGTTTTCCAACTCCCAATTGTAATAGGTCTCAAAATCCTACGAAATCTCTAGGTTTACTACTTTGTCAAGGACTTCTAAAACTTATAAATAGACCCTTAAGCCTCTAGAATAGGGGTGCCTTGTAAGGAGAAGAAAATGAGCTCTTGAATTTCAAGTCTCGGGTTTATTCTTTTCTTTTCTTTTCTTTTATGAAGATGTTTAACATTAATTTTATGTGTAGCTAATTCATTAGTAGGGCTAGATTGAAGCCCTAGTTATGTTTATTTAATATTTCAATATTGGGGCCTCTGTGATGATCTTGTTATGATATCTAACTTGATTAATACCTAGTTTCATGAATTCCTCATATTTGTGTGCCTAATCAACATGTGCATGTGGTATGGACTAGTTAGTTAAATCAATTTGGATGACTGAGTCCTGGGTTTAACGTAAGTAACAAAAGTAATCCACACCGGGTTCTTAGGTTAATCAACATGGGGAACCGGGAGTAGACACCCATGCCCTAGGCTTCATGTGTTTGTCGATTTCCATAGTTTTTATGCTTTCCTAAAGAACAACTTAATATACATCCATGCTAAATCCTTTAAGAAAGAAAAGAATTAGAGTAGACACTCATGCCTAATTCGTTGCTTAGGAAAATCAATAGCTTAAGGAGTAGACACCAATGCCCTTAGGTTGACAAACATTAGATATTCATAACATGATCAAAATATTGGCATATTGATATATTAACTAAATATAATTAGCGGTGGATATCAAAGCCCTACATTTTTATCATTATCAACTCAACTCAATCTTTGTTTTAGTTTACTTTTGGAATTGATTTTAAGCAAGATTCAGCAATCCTCGTGGGAATGATTCCGTATTTGCACATTGTACTACTGTGTTGACCTCGTGCACTTGCGGGTAAAACACACAATTATTTGCCTATTAATTTAGGTAGGTAATTGTGAACAAGAAAAAGAGGGTTTGGGAAAAAGAAAGCTGGTCGGCGATGCTGATTTTTTCGGGCGGAAAGCTGGTTTTCGCTGGCCGGTGATGCTGACCGGTTGTATGCTCTCCGGTGCCGGTGGGGGTGGGTTTGCTAGCGCCGGTTTTTTTTTTTCGTTTGCTGCTTTGATTTTATTTATTCAAAATGAGCTCGGTGATGTGTCGCCACAAGAGTTGATGTTGCAAAATATCCCTTTTGCAGCATAGCTGCATAGTAGGGACTCCCTTTCAGTATTAATCCTTACCACTAAGCAAAACAGCGCCGTTTTGCTTAGGGTAAGGGAACTCTAATGTTTTGCTTCTTTGTTTTTTTTTAAAAAAAAAATCATACAAAGGCATTGTAGTAACTTACCCGTAACCAAACGATGTCGTTTTGCAGTTTCTGTCCAAACTGACGGTTTTGACTAACAGAGTGGCCAAAATGTAATAGTTTGATAGTTTTGGGGGCTACTTTATCACTTTTGGAACATTATGGGACTAAATCGAAAACAGCTGGTAATTTTGGAGGCTTTTTTATATTTTTTCCTAAAATCATAGTTTTTTGGTGTACAACAACATTATCTACATTGAACCACTAAACCCTAATAATTTATCATGATTAGTCTCACAATTAGCGGGTACGTAACCACTCAAAATTATCGACTTTGGTCTACAACAACATTATCCAAATTGAACTGAAAGTTTATTTATCTCAAAATGGATATTATAATAAATACACATAGTTCAATTTCAACTAAAAGATAATAAAAAACCACAAATATTACATTCAATTATAGTTAAAGTGAACAAATCTAAGAGTTAAAGAATCCATTAAAGTCTTACTTGGTCCAAAATATTTTGAAATAATTGATTAAAATGATTACCAAATACACTTTTACAATAATTAAAGACATAGCATAATCGAATTATTACTTATTACTTGTTTTTATATGTCTAGTAGGAGGTATTTTCTCTCTCTCTTTTTGTTTTTGGTTTTCCTTGCTGAACAAAACATGCGGAAGCTATTCCCAACTCACATCCTGCTGGTTGATAAGGAACATAGGAGTGGTAAAAGACTAAAGTATTTGCTCCCTAACAATAAGTTTTTATCACCACCCTGTAGTGCATGAAATGAAATGATAGAATCACACCCATGTAGATGCACCAAACAGAAGAAAACAAAATCCAAATTCTTGTCTGAGCCCACATTTTATGGTACTCAGCTCCTCATCCCTTGACAAATTCGCAACTAGAGAGCAATGACAAAAGAAAATGCATGTGCAGCGACTTTTGCACAGTAATCAAAATACTAAAAAGTAGTTCCCAATATGTTGACAAATGGAAAATGCCTAAACGGGACCCAATGGCCTCCGGCCATTGAAATATGTTAGGTGCCTAAAGGGTTTGTCCCACATCGGTCAAAGAAGCAGGAGATAGGTGAATTTATAAGTTTTACCGGTCTTTTTTAAGTCAGCAGTGGCTTGGATGAAAAAAATTTTCGTCTTGTCATTTTTTAGTTATCCCAGATCTGGATTTGGGGTCTCTGAAAAAAAATTTCCAGTTGTGAAGTGGTAGGAGGTGAAAAAGAAAAAGAAGAAGAAGAACAGATCAATGAACAGATCAAAAAAATAAAAATAAAAAAGAAAAAGAACAGATCAATGGTTTCTAACTTTCTAACAACCATATATTGGGTAATTTTTTGATTTTTTCTCCAAGACCCCAAATCCAAATTTGTCCTCTCTCTTAAAATTTTTCACACCTTACCCACCGTTAACGCTCTCTTTGGTATATATGTTTTTTTTTAGGTTTAATTTTTTAAATTAAATTAAGGGAAAATTACAGTTTACCCTCCCAAAGTTGTCAGCGATTTGCAATTCCGCCTCCAAAGTTTCAATTTTTGCAATTCACCCCCCTAAAGTTTCAATTTTTTGCAATTTAGGCATTCCGTCAGTCAAAGCCGCTTTGACTGACGGAACAGTGATTACATGCGACGCACGTGATCACTTTATGCGGTTTAGTGCCCAAAATACCCCCATCAACATTCCCACCCTCACTCACTCCCTAACCCAGATGCTCGGCTCAGTGTCCTCCGTCATTTGGTACCTCTGATTTCTTCTCCAAATGCTGATATATGGAGTGAAATTATGTTGATTTTCTTGGGTTATGTTTGGTTGCTATGAAAATTCATGAAAATAAAAGAAAATAAAATGACATTTTAAGTGTAGGGATTGCATTTCAGAATTTTGATATGGTTTCCGATCTAAATTTTAGTTTTTGGTCCCGATTCGTGATTAATCGATGAATCAAAGCTTCAATTTTTCTTTTTCTTCTTCTTCTTATACCCTTTTAATTGTTACCAACGGGAACATTTGATTTGTTTGGTATCCGAGAAGACAAAAGCATTCTCTTCTCTGAGTCTTACATAATGCTATGAGGCTCTGTTCTCATAGTGGGGAATCTGAAACAGAATATATCATTGATAAACCTAAAAAAATGTTAATTTGATTCAAATGAATGAAGTGTTTGTGAATATTGATTATTATGATGCATTTCATGCAGTTGAAAATTCGGAAGAGTTTTTTTAAGCTTCCAAGAAGGGGAATTTGATTCCTCTATACCGATGCATATTCTCTGATCACCTAACTCCGGTGCTTGCATATCGGTGTTTGGTGAAGGAAGATGATAGAGATGCTCCAAGCTTTCTGTTTGAATCGGTTGAGCCTGGTTTGGGGGTTCCAGTATTGTGAGCACTTATAATTGGGTTAGGGAGTGAGTGAGAGTGGGAATGTTGATGGGGGTATTTTGGGCACTAAACTGCATAAAGTGATCACGTGCGTCGCACGTGATCATTATTCCGTCAGTCAAAGTGGCTTTGACTGACGGAATGCCTGAATTGCAAAAAATTGAAACTTTAGGGGGGTGGATTGCAAAAATTGAAACTTTGGAGGCGAAATTGCAAATCGCTGACAACTTTAGGGGGGTAAACTGTAATTTTCCCTTAAATTAATAAAAAAATTAATATGTTGATGTGGCAAAACGATACGTTTTGATTGGGTTAGAAAATTTTGAAGGTAAGAATTTTACTGGCATTTCGATTGACCTAGAAAGTAAATTTTTGAAAATAAATAAAATAAAATAAAACTTAGGAAGATAAAATTTTTGGCGCATCAACTCAATGACTTATAATATATTTACCAAAAAAAAAAAAAAAGTAAAATCTAAAATCTAAAATCTCCACTATCGATCTCGTATCTTTGTCCTCTTTTTATTAGAAAAAATTATTATTATTATTATAACAAAATATATGCATATGACACTTTTAAAGATTGAGTTGGAGGAATTCTTA
>NC_081542.1:37772251-37799584 GCF_901000735.1 Corylus avellana
AGCTATGCTTTTAAGTTTTGATTTTCTTACAGTTTATTAAAAGCCATTTTCAGAAAATAAAAATAGGTAAATTTCAAATATGTCACTGCTCGTCACACTTATTTATTATATTCATATTCTATTAATTGATGTAGCTTGTTTTATGTAAACAAATTGCAAATTTGTGAAAATATGTTAATTAGCACATGCACGTACTGACTTCCATTTGTCTTTTGCCCCCCTCTAACTAAAGAAAACTAATAATAAGAAAAGATTGACAAAATGTGTTGATGACTAATATATATATATATATATATATATATATATAGAGAGAGAGAGAGAGAGAGAGAGAGTTGGTTTAAATTATGACTATAAAATTAATGCGTTTAAAGTGGAGAAAAGGATTGATAGTGGTGCACCATATAATAAATATCTTCTTAAGCTGGCTTTTTATAGTTTTTGAATCGACCCACTTTTGGCATTACCTTGAGCCAAGCCTAGTGGCAATACTAACGTCTAGCTGGCCAAGCCTATAATATTTAAGTCAACCTAATCTTAACCGGTTAGGATGGCTGGATTAAGAGTTTGTTTGAGGTTGTAATTTTAAAGTGTAATTTGAAAATGTGATGTTTAAAAATACAGTTAAGCGTTTGATAAAACAGTAATTTGGCCTTTAAAATCGCAGTTTAACCTTTAAAATTGTGTGTTTTCAAATCTCAAATTTTTTAAAAACACAACCCCAAACTATCAATTTTTTGCGATTTAGTTTAAAATTGCATTTTTTTGTCTATAAAATCGCAATAACAAATACACCATAACCATGTAGGTCCACAATATCTCATCCCCGGCCACCTAGACGATTGTCATTTCATTACAACCAAAGAGTGACAGAGGCGTGAGCTAAGGAAGTGAGGGCCATAGAATTGAATTCTGTTAAGCCCCAAACCTTCTCTCCACTTAAATAATTATGAGTGAGAAATACTCTATAAAAGAAATATGGGTTCAATCGTTGAAGAGTATCATCATTTTATCTTAACCAAACGCTTTTGTTTTCTCAGTCACTTTTCTACATTTTCTATTGACTTAAAGTATCGGAGTAACCTCTACTGAATTGCCAACGGATCACTTTGAGTCATCTTTTAACTCCTCTTTGTTCTGGCATCTTCTTGTACAATCAAAACCATCAAGGCTAGACAAGCCAACTTGTGAGCTTAATTCATGTGATGGTTCATGCATCTGCGCAAAAAGACAATTTACATACATAGATTTTAACCACACTACCCCCTTTCTGTAAGAATTTCACAAAGAAATTAACCGAAAAGATAAACACAGCAAATCCTCAAAAGATATTATTCGGTGAAATAAATTTATTAAATAATTACCGCAAGATGTTCTTTTTTATTATTGTGGATTATTCGTTATATATATATATATATATATATATATATATAATTGTTGAACCATGCATCCTTGCAAAAACTCAATGGAGGAGAAAACGTCCCCACGTTATCACTTATCACAAGCTCTTGTAAGTTGCTCCTGATTGCTAGTGGGTGCATGCCAATCTGAATGTGGCAGATTGGCAGGCAAGCATACATAATAAAATATATAATAAAGTTATGAGAAATGTTATGGGTCAATAAGTTTTTCATATTTTATACATATTTGTCTACAAATTCAATAGATCAATCATTAGATTTGTGGGGTTCATCATTAATTTATATGAAATTTATATAAGTCTACAAATCTAATAATTGATTTGTAAGATGAGATGAGTCAAATATAGAGAAAATATTGACCCCAGCCTTTCTCGTTAACCTACTCTTCTAATCTTGTTGTCTCTCATTAACTGAACATAATTTTACATCTATGATGCTTTCATCTTGGTCTACCAATGCTTGGCATTCATTTTCAAAACGTGCAATTTAAAAATACGATTTTTAAAAATGTAGTTAAACATTTGGTAAAATTATCGTTTAGCTTTTAAAAAAATGTGTATTTTAAAAAACACACCTTTTGGCTTGTGATTTAAAAACATAAATTTTTTACATTTTCAAATCACAATTTTAAAAAAATAGACTCCCCCATATGATACATTTTGTGTAATTTAGTTTAAAATCTCATTTTTTGTCAGCCCTTGTCTTTTCTGGGTTTGTAAAATTCTTGTTACCAGTCTTTTGTTTTCTCTTCTAAAGATAAAAAACATTAACAAACAAGCCAAATACAAAGTACTTCTAAAAACACAAAAACAATCTTTATTTATATTGCATCAAAACATTTTTTCCAAAACAAAAACAAAAGTCATTATCACCAATTCCCTTCAAACCCTACACTTATGGAATCTTGCTATGAGGTTGTGTATCATAGACATGGTTTCTCTCTCTCTCTCTCTCTCTCTCTCTCTCATACAAACACAATCTATACAAGAGCATCAATATATTCTGAAGAAACAGCTAAATTATTAGGAATATCCAGAAGAGATGACCAAGTTCCAAAGCCTCTCGAGCAAATTCTTAGCCACCATTTCTCTCATTCTCCTCGTTGGCCCCATTTCAGTTTCTTCAAAGAGGAAATGTGAATCCAAAGAAGAAGATCCAAAAACATCCGATGCACTCAAATATAAGCTAATTGGCATGGCTGCGATCCTCCTTGCAAGTGCACTAGGAGTTTGCCTTCCATTTTTGATAAAGAAGATACCATTTTTACACCCAGAGAAAGGTGCTTACTTCCTCATCAAGGCCTTCGCAGCAGGGGTAATCTTGGCAACAGGATTCATCCACGTACTTCCTGATGCCTATGAGAGTTTAAGGAGCCCATGCCTTAGTCAAAATCCGTGGGGGAAGTTTCCGTTTGCCGGCTTTGTTGCAATGTTGTCGGCTATTGGGACTCTGATGATGGAGGCATTTGCTACAGGGTACCAGAAGAGGTCTGAGCTGAGGAAAGCTCAGCCGTTGGATGCAAATGAGGGAAGTGATCATGAACATGCTGATCATCATGGTGCTGGATTTGTGTTGGAGAGATTGGATTCACCTCAACTTATCCGGCAGCGCATAATTTCTCAGGTATGTCAAGTCCCCAGTCTTCATTTCTGATAGCTTATCCAGTTATCCTCTCCATCTCTGTCCCACCAAGCCGAACAAGCAAACTTTTTTTTAAAATTTTTTTTTTTTTTTTTTTTTTATGTATATAAAATAATATAGCCGGCTTGTCTTGTTTACCAAGTGGTGCCTCTCTAATTTTCTAAAGACCATCAGAAATAAATTAATTGAATATCTGTTTTAATTAGCTGAATGGACTATAATTCTCCACAAATAAATTTCTCATGGCACCCCTCAGAATAATCATCCTTAAAAGAGTAGCTCAATAATTGGTTAGACACAACATCTCATCACGAAGCCGGGGGCTGAAGTCTATTCTAATTCCCAACCATTCATAATAGGCAGCAATAACCGGAAAATAAATAATGACTAGGCTGAGGGCCAAGACCACTTTCTAGTTCTTATATTGGTAAATAATTTTTAACACTATTTGTAAATTTGACAGAAACTCAATATAAAATTAGAGGATTAAGGTTTGGGGTCTGACCCATTTTATTAAATGGGTCAAGTTATGGTTAACCTATGTATATAGTTTTTAGTCTTATACCCATAAGATTACTCAAACCTGATATGCAATATAAGGGCTGACAATTTTTTAAACCACCTGTGAATCCGACATAAGCCTAACACAAAATTAGCGAATTAGAGTTAAAGGATCTGACCCGTTTAATTAAATTAATCAAATTATGGTTAACTTAGATAGTCTTATACATATGCTTCGATATGTCTTATAACTCTTAAACCCAACACATAAACACAAATTACCACCGATAATTATAACAAGATACGAACTCACATAAAACACAATAGATATCCCCATCTCTAATTTCTTCCTCTCTCTCTCTCTCTCTCTCTATGTATATATATTGTACAGATTTTGGAGTTGGGTATTCTGGTTCATTCTGTGATTATTGGGGTATCGCTTGGTGCTTCTGGAAGTCCAAAGACAATCAAGCCTCTCATCACAGCATTGAGTTTTCATCAGTTTTTTGAAGGCATGGGACTTGGCGGATGCATTTCTCAGGTACTCTTCAAAAAACTTTTAAAATAGAGAAATAGTATAAATTACATTTTTATTCAATAATTAATTTAAAATGTTAATGTGGTAGTTCCAATTAAGATTTATCTTTCTTTTTTTTTTCCTAACAATAACTAATTCAATAGTTTTTTTTTTTTTTTTTTTTTAAATGAGTCTTTATAAAATCAAACCAAACAAGTACATTTAGGGATGTCAATGCGGACAGTTATTTAACCACTAACCGCTATAACCGCCTAGCGGTTAGCGATTATTTGGTTTACTAACCGCTTTTTATATAATATATTTTTATAATTATAATTATAATAATATTTATACATATAACATAATCAATTGATCATTAATGATTAAATCACATTTTTGTTTTAGATAATTAAATTACAATTTGAGTATTAATATATTATCACTATAATTTATATGAGTATATCACAAGATCAATTGATCATTAAATCATTTAATTATATAATAACAAATTATACATATATACTCATAAGTCATAAGTTGCAAGTTCATACTAATACAACAATGAACAATTAAGTATCTAGAGACTTAGTTTCAATGTATGTTATCAACTTATAAGTCCATATCTGTTATAAATTATAATTATACATTATACATATATGCAATTATGCACATTGAATAATATAACGTATAAGATCAATACTTAATCATATGATTCAATTATAATTCAAATACTTTATTCAAGTTAATCATATTATTAATGTACAATGATAATGTGATTCGTATAATATCAAATTAAGTAATTGACATTGGATTAAATAATAGGTTACTTATAACTACAATTGAAGTATTAATGTATTATCATTCTAATTTTAGTAATTTATATATTATCACTATAATTGATATGATTATATCACATGATGAATTGATCATTAAATTATATGATTATATAATAACAAATAATATATATATGACATAACTCATAAGTCATAAGTCTACAAGTTAATCATATGATTCATATTATTCATGTACAATGATAATCACAATTAAATTAAACAATCTGTTACTTATAGCCGCAATTGAATCAAAGCATTATTAGATACTTTATACTTAGAAAACATATATGACACTTAGGGGTGGGCACGGGTCAGGGCGGGGCGGGTATCGGCCTTTTTCCCAACCCGCCCCGCACCCTGCGGGTTTCAAAATTTCAACCCGCCACCCGAGCACAGACAGCAACACCTGTGCGGGTTCGGGTATTGCGGGACGGGGCGGATCGGGGCGGGTTGTGCGGGTTCTTCTCCAGATCCTCTTTCTTCTCCTCCATTTTCGTCCAATCCTCTCAGAACGCCAAGAAACAAACATTACGTACATCAAACGATTCAAACCTATAAACACAAAACCCCGAGAAACAAACAAACATACACAACCTTGCAGAAAACCAAAGAACGAAAAAGAAAACCAAAGATCGTGGATCTACAAGATCGTGGAGAGAGAGAAAAAAAAACTTAGATCTACAAGATCGTGGTTTATGGAGGTGGGAGCGGCGCAGCAACGGTGATCTAAGGAGGTGAAGCGGCGACATAGGCTAGAGAGAGAAGCTTGAGAGGCAGAGAGAGAGCAAGGGAGACGAGAGACTGAGAGGGAGAGAAAAGGGGGAGGCGGCAGAAGAAAAAGAGAGAGACGCTTAATGGAGTAGGGTTAGGGTTTTTTTCTTTTTATACTTATGCAGCGGGTCGGGGCGGGTACCCGCCTGAAAAATATTTAAAACCCGAAACCCGACCCGCCCCGCCCCGCATGGGTTGAAAGAATTCTACCCGAACCCGCAAAAAAACACATGAAACCCGGGCGGGGCGGGGCGGGTTTGCGGGTTGGGCGGGTTTTTGCCCACCCCTAATGACACTATCTTAGATTCTTAGATCTAAGATAATTTTATTATATTAATATGATTTGTGATTTGTGATTTGTGATTTGTGAGTTAATATGATCATATAATTTAAGTATGAGTATATATATGACCATTAGATCATTATGAATTTAGGACTTAGGAGTTTATCCACGGGATTTGCTAGAGGACCAAATGAGAGTATGTTATGTACAAGGATTGATGAAGTTAATGTTTTATTTGTATCATTTAATGTTTTATTTGAACTTTTTTTATATGTTGTGTTGAACTTTTTTTTTATATTTTGTGTTGAACGTTTGTTTTATATGTTGTGTTTTTCTTTTAAAAAGTTAACAGGTTATGATTTAATATTTAAGGAATTTTTTTTTAAAGTATAAGTAAATGTAAATTTAGGGTAAAATATTTTTGATTTTTCAATATGGGCTCTCTTTATAGCAATTTGGCCCAATAAGATACTAAAAATACAAAAAACAAATGAGGATAAAAAATGCTACAATGATAAAAAAAAATAATAATAAAATTAAAAATCCCAATTTTGAAAAAGCGGTTATAGTAGGCAATTACTTGTTTTACTAACCGCTAACCGGTGGTTAACTGCTAGACGGTTACAGTTGCGGTTAGTGAAATTTAATAATCGCTAAGGCCGTTACGGTTAGAGTTTCACTACGCAATGGGCCACTTCGTTTGCCTTCCTCCCCACATGCCCGACTATCCAACTTTGTAGGCTATTCAGGATGACTTTGCTATCTTCAATTAATTGCCCACACCAACTCCATAGAGTTAGGTTTGATCTCAGGAGTTCTGCTATGATACCATGTTAAATCACCACTTATCTTAAAAGCTTAAACTTATAGGAATATAAATTAATCATTTAATTTATATTCTAACACATATTCTTTCTAAATTGAAATCAAAATCGAACTTTGCTTGACCATGCATTCAAAATTTCAAATCAATGGAGGCATTTTTATATTTTGCAGGCGAAATTTAATTGTCAAACTGTCACAATTATGGTAGTGTTCTTCTCCCTTACCACCCCAACAGGGGTAGCTGTTGGCATAGGAATATCAAACATTTACAACAAGAATAGCCCAACAGCACTCATTGTTCAAGGCTCTCTCTTAGCAGCATCTGCTGGAATTCTGATTTACATGGCACTTGTTGATCTTCTTGCTGCTGACTTCATGAATCCTAAAATGCTAAGCAATTTTAGGCTCCAACTTGGAGCTAATTTTGCACTTCTACTTGGGGCTTGTTTTATGTCACTCTTGGCCAGATGGGGAGAATCTTAACAGTTCTAAGGGGTTTTTTTTTTTTTTTTTTTTTTTTTGTGTGTGTTTGTGTCAATAGTAATAATGGAACCAAAGATTCTGAATCAAGATGTTTTTTACTCTTTTGGACCTATTTACAAGTCGTATAGATTAGGGGGATGTAGGATACATCTCTATGTCTGAAATTAGGTATGTTTCCTTTTCCATTTCTAAAGACTTTCCATCTCTTCAATCTTATATATATGTGTGTGTTAGAATACAAATTAAATTATTAAATTATTTATTTTCTATTACCCTAAATTTTTGGAATAAGTAATAATTTAATATAGTATCAGAACAAAGATCTTTAATTTGAACATTGTCTACATCATTGATCACTTTCCATTTCAATTCAACAAAATTCTACATGTGACCCCAATGGGTAGCTCAATCAATTGAGGATCACACCTCATGAACTGGAAGTCACAAATTCGAATCTCCATCCTTCCTTGTGCGGACTTGTCAAAAAAAAAAAAAAAATCCTAGGTGTGCTTTTAAGTGCTTACCCTCTGATGTAAGAGTGAAAATCTCTAATGATGTGAAATATACACATTACATGTAGCATTTTTCTTCAATTAAATATTTTACGTGTTAAGCTACAATTATTAAGAGAGATTTTAAGTCCACGCATAAAGGGAATAGGATCATCTCCATTTCATTTGAAACGTAGAGTATCCATTTAGTGTAAAATGAGGGATACTATTGTAAATATTGTCCTTCAACTTTAATGTTAAGACAATATTACCTCTTGTTTTACACTAACTTGATCCTCTCAATATCATTTGAAATGAAGAGGATCATTCTCCCATGTAAGGATAAGTGTTAAAACATTAATTAAATGATTAAATGATAAAATCATTAGGCTACTACGATTGGTTGAGGCTTGGGCTTTGGCTTGCCACGCATGAATATAATGTAAGGCCATTCTTATCACATATATCATTTTTTATATTTCTTTTGAGGAAATATAATGATGAATCCTTTTGGGCTCCGGTCCTCTGGCCTATGGGCCTCCTATTTACTGGTGGCGTTGCTGTACGTTAATCAAGGATCCACTATGAAATTCAAGTCTTTTTTTTCGTAGGTGGGCCAAGTTTTTTCGAAAAAGAAAAAATATATATATTATTCATAAAAATTTTAAAAAAAATTATTGTAGTGTGCAAGAATAGAGCTGATGAATCATCCTTTACCATGAGCAAAACGGCAATTTTTCTGTCCCCCTTTTTGTTTTTAACTAGTAGAGCGGTAATAGAGTTTCACACGTTACTTGATATAGTAGCTCTGCCCAAAACCTTTTGACATGGCTCTCGTTTATGGGCATGTTAAAGTAATGTTATTTAATAGATTCTTATATATTTATTATACAACGGAATTAATTAGCTCTTAGATTAACACTTGTAAAAAATATTGTTCATCTAACAGTTAATTTTTACTACAATTCATCAAGTTATACGTACAGTCTACTAGGCAAATACTACTTTTCAGTGCCTCGTGCTTCTTAAAGGGTATGGAATGCATGTGCCAAATAATGACCAATGAAGAATAAAATAAAACCCCATTAATTATCAAACCTAAGAAATGATCATAGCTTACGTAGTTTGATCAAATGAAATTTTAGTAGCCGACACATGCAATGGCTTGTATTTTGTATGTATGCAGAAGTGACGGTAAATTGTTCTAACACATTTTCAACATGTTCTGAAATCTAGAGACAAAACTGAAAACTGGTTCCCTTAGAATATTTTCTAGTCAAATATATTGTCTTGTCTCATCAATCAGCTGCAGACAAGGGTAGCACTTTCGGCCGATCCACTGCATGCAACAGATTATTCTTGTTGTAATTAAGGCAGCCACCTCAACCGTTGACAAAAGCCGATGATTTCATGGGCGTTTTGTAAGCATTGTGCCCAGCAAAATTTTCTTGTTTATTAGATCCAGTTTTGCCGACACCCTTCCCAATTCAACAAACTGGCAGTCCTGTTGCATGTGGGCTACCTTATTTTTCAACATCCGTGTGGGCGATTTATATCTGTGTTTGGTTAATCAGCTTATAAGTCAACAATGGCGACCATGGTTGTTGTTCGAGGAAGGACATGATCTTTGTTAAAAATGGTCGCGGGTGGTCCTCATCGCACCAATTTTTTTTTAAAAAAATGTTTTTTACCTGGATTTTGATAATCCAAACCACGAGGGATGCATGATGCACGTCGTAAGGATTGCTTTTTTTTTTTTTTTTTTTTTTAATTGTTTGGTAGAGGGCTTGATGTTTGATGCGGATAAGACGAGTTTATTATTTTGTAATTAATAATGGGTTTAGCTCAAAGTCGATCGGTCAAATTAGGATTAGGGTTAGGATTTGGTGATTGGGTCTATTTAAGTGAAGTAGTAGTCCTATTTTCAAATGCAAACGTGGTTGATGAATAAACATATTTTATTCTTTGATTAAGTTCACACTCATTTGTCATATTTATTTGACAACGGCTACATGATGTGTTTAAGTGGCTTATATGGAAAGTCACTTAAAACACGTCATGTAAGTCAGTATGAAATAACAATTATAAATGGACGTGAAGAATAGCATTATTCTTGTTCTTTTGAGGTGAGACTCTTATTCTTCAGGAGTACTACATATACTCTTAAGTGCTCATTCCCTGATGGGACTGTAAAAATTACTATAGGATGAAATAACAAATGAAATTATATGTACTATCCAATGATGATTTTCACTGCCACATCAAAAAGTGAACACTTAAGAGTATGTATTGCATTTTTCCTCTTCTTTCTTGGTGCTGAGACTCTACCGTATTTTCTTTCTCTTTGAATTGTGTGACTCAATCCATTTTCCCTTCCTTTTGAATTTAATAACTTTAATTCCTTTTTCAGTTCTTCTTCCACATTCTTTTTTTTTTTTTCTGCAATTTCTATCCTATACGGTAAGACTTTGAATTAACACGGAATTTTGTCATTAATTATTATTATTTTTTCCTGCATCAATATTAAAATGCTTGTATTAGTTCTATTTTGGATGACTCCCATAGAAGCATTAGTCAAGGTGATGAGGATTAGGGGACTCGTTGAAAAAGAAAGCAAACTCCATAGAAAAAGTCACAAGCTGGGTCTACGGATCATTGGGAGTAGGATACCAAAAACGGAGAGGAGGCCCATATGGGCCTGTCATCAAGAATCTTTTACTAATAAATATAATCCAAGATATAATATTTAAATCAAGGTTTGTCCCCTTGTGAGGTATCCTTTTGGGAGTGGTTGATGACTTTCTCCATCCCAAACAAACAAACCATATTTTGATCCCCAAATTAAAAAATTGGCCATTTGTGCAATTCGTGACCATTAATAAATGTTAGGCATGGGATGGTATTTTTTAAGAATGGGACCATAAAGCTGTGATGAATTATTATTATTATTATTATTTAATTTTAAAAAAAATTATCGGTAATAATTAAGAGGGTAATTAAAGAAAATAGATTGAGATTTGAGGATTTGGATCCTCTCCGATCCAATTTGAATTGCCCTTACTTTCATAAGAATTGAATTATTTTCGGTTCATTTTTTGGATTGAAGAGGATCTTGGTCCGAGAATTGATGAGTCGCCTAGGAGTCAAGCTAATATTCTTCAAGTCCCTAATCAGTGATGAATTTCATGATCTACTTAGCTTAGGGAATTTAATTTTTTTTTTAATAATAAATTTTATTATTTAATCATTACTATAACACTTTTTATCGTATATAAAATTATTAATTTAAATAAAAGGTATAACATGGAGATAGGTTTGAATTCATGGCCACTTATTTTAATCAGAGTAAATGATCATTTATTTTAAACCTTAACTTGAATTTTTTTTTTTTTTTAAATGTTAATTAGAATATAATCCCACTTCTCCACAGCTCTCATTGACCTTTTGGCACTAAAATCTAGGACTAAACAGATCTTTTACCTATTATTTATATTAATTAAAGAAATACTTCTACTAGTAACTCTACCAACTTCAAAGTCAAGATTTGCATTTTATAACTCTTAATAAGAAGATTAACTCCAAGAGTTAAGAAAATCCAAGAGATGTAAGAGCCAAGAGGCAATAGTCAATCAAAAGATCCTGTTTAAAAGTAACATTCTAGGAAGCAATAATGCAGGCTTAAGTTTAAGCACTTTTTTTTTTTTTTTTTCTGAGCTAGGTGAAAGCCTTTTGCTTGGTAGACAAAATCTCTCTTTTCACACACCAAAAAACAAAAAAAAATCAATGAGGAAAATGTCTCTTTCATGATGATTAAGTTTAATAGAAGTAAAAAAGTGATTATGGTTCCTTCATTAGTGTAGTTATCAGAAAGTCCAACGACTTGTTGAGGATTCTAGTAGGATCTATCATTGGCAGTGGTAAAAGTTTCAGGGAAAAATACAAAATCAATCCATGCGATTTATTTGATTTGCAATTAATTTCCTATAATATTAAAATAAACTCAAATGTCCTTAAGGTATACAAAAAAAAAAAAAAAAAATATTAGTCAATTCAGTCAAATTCTGTTCACTGATTTAACAGATTCTGATGGCGTAAAACGTTAGAATTAATAAAATTATGATACTTGTCCTATTTAAGTTAATGTCACTAAAATACGACGTTTTACTCTTTAAGTGTCATTATTTATAAATTAGTGACGATTGAATAATATTATTATTTTTGTGTTACTATTCACACTTTGAAACGAGACGTTTGAGGGAGGAATCTTAATATGGATTTCCCATATCATATCAATTTTGTCACGCTAAAGTCATATTGATGTGGCTGACATTACAGTCGGAAAAATAATATAAATATGCTACACTTATCTGATAAGAAAGGCCATGAATTTTTTAGCATAATAATAAAATCTCAAGTTCAAAGGAAACTTGTCATAAACAAATCTCGGCATCTATCATCTGTCATCTATCATCTATGTCATTAGGGTTTTATTAATTAATTTCTTCAGAGTTGTTGGGACAATCGAAGGGGAATTCTCAATCTCACTTGATATCCCACTTACGATTACATGCCTTCTGCTGCGTCAGCCAAACAGAGGGTACGTAAGACAATTTGTGGTTACATGGACATTGTGCGTAGGGATTTGTATTCGTATATCGAGTTTTGGTTGTATCGAGCCGTAGATACATGATTATATAGGTCGACCTCAACTCGACTCATTTAACTAAATAGTTTAACTCTTCGACTCTAATCGCAAATTTTATGTTGGGTTTATCTCGAATTCCCACGTTGTATCAAAAATAGTCAACCCTAAATGTCACGTATCGAGTTTGAATCGTATTGAAGCATAGATATAAGAATATCTAATTCAACTATAATATGACTCATTTAATTAACAAGGAATAAAACCCATAAATCCTAATTCACTAATTTCGAGATGACTTCATATCAAATTTACTGAGTCATGTTAAAAGTTGTAAACTCCATATAAATATAAGAATAAAAAATTAAAATAAATAAATAAAAGGCCTGATGGCATCTCTAGAGGGGTACTGACACTGAACTGTCTACAAAAAATGGACAATCAGCCACGGTCTTGAGAAGGAAGTACTTTCATGTTATTCTTGATGTTAAGAATATGATGTTAGGGTTATTTACTTTCTTATGTATTCTAAGTCTACTATGTTTATCTTTCGTTAGTCTATTAGGTTACTTACCTATCATTTATAATCTATCTATAAATAGAGGTCTCTGTAATCAATTCATATCAATACAATGTAGTCCATTGTGCGCTTCCGCTCTCTCTATTATTCTTCCGCTCTTCTATATCTCTTCATTATTCTAACATGGTATCAGAGCGTTGTGCTTTGTTTCTGTTGAGCGTTGTGCTTAAAATAATTAATTAATAAAAGTGATGTTTAATTGCATTAAAATAATAAATGGCTCGATGGCATCTATTCTATCACAATCTACAAATATTTAGATGTCATAAGGGAATTAAAAATTAAGAACACCTAGGGAGTGATTATTATTTTAATTATTCTTATTGTTACGGCTGCCTTTGGATGTCCACATTCCAACAACCAGCAGGAAAGAGGGGGCCTCAAGATTTTCAATCCAACCAATATCTTTGTTGGGTTTTTTTTGTTGAATGTCCTTTGGAATATGGTTAAGGTGCTAAAACCAAATTTAAGGTCAAATAAAATATAAGAAAAAATAATTTATGTCCCTTGTTTGCTCTTAATATAGGAAACGATTGATAGTATTTGATACTAGAAGATGAATGATGCTTTTTTTCATTTCTGGATTGTTCCGAGTCTCTGTCTAGGCTGAAATGACAATTATACCAACCAAAAAAAACACTTAAAAAGACATGAATTGTAGGATTCACCTGCTCTGAGCAAGTGGACTCAACACTTTGGACTGCTCAGAACAAATGAGCCCCCCCCCCTAAGTAATCTGTTCTCTTAAGCTACCCAAATTTCACAATTAATAGAAAAACCGAGCTAGGTGAATCCATTCAAGAATTTGATTTGACTCAATAAAGTGATTTAATTAAACTCCAAATGTTGTTCCAATGAGTAGGGGTGAAAATGCGAGCAGTTATTTAAAATGACGTTATTTTTATGTTTAAATATATATTTAAAAATGTATAAAAATCTAGAAACAATGTCGTATGCAGTAGGGTATTATCGTATTACTATAAAAACGACGTCGTTTTGGTTTTTTCTTTTAATTGTGAAAATTTGTTTCTTTTAAAAATCGGTCATCGGTTATTATGATTATTAACCGCTAACCGCCGATTAACGGAAGTAGTTAGTGAATTTGACTACGGTTAACAGTTTTAGCCAATAATTACTAAAGTCATTTCACCCCTACCAATGAGTAAAGAGTCATAAAATAAAAACAAAACAAACAAAATTTCCTTATCACAAGAATATATTCAATCCTTGAAAATAAAAAATAAAAATAAAAATAAAAAAAAGTCACCAACCAGGAATAAAAACCGGGACAGAGGAGACAAATGAGAAGAGGCTAACATGAGAGATGGGCGTGTTTTTTGGAATGCAATAGCCAATAGCGCTGAAAACAGAGCAATGTGGTTGGGAGTGAAAAAGATCATTTTAAAAGGTGATTCCCAAAAGTGCTTCAGATTTAACCTCAATTATTCTGCTCTTTACCGTTTTGAGGTAATTGATTGGGACCCTCTGGCTTGGGATGAGATACTTCAACTTTACGGTATTGACTTTTTCATGCCAGTTGCCAACCCACAGCCCACAGGCTCTGTATAGCTTCGGCTTCAACAAATAAAGCTAGCTGGGGTGAGAATTGATCACACACTTGGCCAATTTTGAGCAGCAGGGTAGTTGCTAAGTGGCCCACTTTGGCCTTAATCCTTTCTTTGTCTGAGACTTTTGAGATTGATATCTTGTATGTATGTGAGTAGGATCCGACTATTAGGCTTTACCAGTTAGGGTATATAGCCTAGAAATATAGGGGTACAACTCGCACACCTGAATTTAATGAGCCAAAGTATGAATGTTTTTCAATCCCATACTCTTAATTATAATGGAGAATGGCTGAATTATTTGATTATTAAACTTCATTCACCAAACAATATGCAAGTGTGTGAGCTTTCAATTGATTGGAGGTTGTTTGTTATTAATTAGTTAGTGTCATGGTTGGTAATTTTTTATACGATTTACAGACTTAAGATAGACTTAAGATGAAATTAAAGAGTTAAGGTTGAGGAGTTTAGCACGTTTAATTAAATAAGTTGGATTAGGGTTAACTTATATAGTCTTATATACATACTTCGACACGGCCCGAGCACAACACGTGACATAATGATCACTAATAATTTTTGACATGACCTGCAATTCTGACACGAATTCAATTAAAAATTAGAAAGTTAGAGTCGAGGAGTTTGACACCCTCCTTACTAGTTTGGAGGTGGCAAGCCTACTCATCAACTATATATATGTGTAGTTCAAATAATAATAATAAGACGTGTGCACTTTCTATCCATTTTAATGCTAGACGCTAACAAATGTTGTAATTAGAGGAAGATAAGTGTCACTTTTTAAATTTTGCTGGTATAAGAGTCCGTTTGGTTTAGAGATTTCAAAACGTGCAATTTAAAAACTAACAATTTCAAAACCATCATTTTTCAAAATATATTTTTGAAAACATGACAGTTTTTACAATTTTATTTAAAAACGCAGTTTTTACGTACAAAATCACTTAGCCAAATAGAGTCAGTTTGAAGGGCTACGTCTTATTTTTCTGTAAAGATTTTGCTTCAAATAATAAAGAGATTGTTGTAGGTACAATACAATTAGAATTTTTTTTCTTTTTTAACATGTTCACATAAGAGAAGAAAAAAAAAATGGAAGAAAAATTCGATTTAGTAACTTTCGCTTCAAGAGACGTAGCCTCCAATCGACTCCATCTATAATATAGTATATTTTTATATAGACATACGGTATGCATGTGATATATTATATCAACTGTATGTTTTTATTATTATATTAGAAGGACAAGGATTTTGGGAGGTTTCAGAAGCTTTAAATACGAATAATCTAAGTAGGACCAAAAAGGAATTGGCATTTACACATCACTTAATTTAATTAGTGGTCGTGTTTATCATGGGGATCCGGATCTTTATGTGATTACCACACTTGCCTAACTAATGTGATTACCACACTTGTCTAATTAATGTTTCTTATCATAGTCAATCAAACTTCTTAATTTCTGTTTCCCATCAACATAATATTGTAGAAAAAGTGGACCCAGCACTTCAAAACCTATTTATTAAGCGTTGAAAAATAGAGCTTTTGTTTATAAAAATTAAAATAAAATAGTTTTATTTTTAAAATTTTCATATAATGCGATTGTGATCTCTTTTTGAAGTAAACAAGTGATAAAAACTTGTTAAGGAGTTTAAAAATATTTTAAATAGATAAATAACTATCTCAAATAAAGAAAAAACTAGTTTGAGAAAATCCTCTCAAAATTCAAAAAATTTCAATTTCATTTTTTCATCTTTTAATTTGATACAATCTACCTGTTACGTTAGAATTTAGCGTTAAATCATAACAGATGCTATGAAAAATGCCAAAATATTCTCTACTTTTTCGTTTTTTTTTTTAAAAAAAAATTTTATGTCAAATTAAGGACAAATTTAAAATTTTATAAAAAATTTAGGGGTATAAATGCAATTTCATCAATTTTAACGTCACACCCTAAAAAATAAGGTAAATTGAGACAAATTAAAAATTCGAGGAAATAAAATTAATAATTTTTTAACTTTGAAAAATTTTCTCAAAACACGTAGAAATTATTAAGAAGTTTTCCCAAACTTAAGAAAAATACTTTCTTGATCTAAAAAGCCAAAAACTTCTCTTTTTTTTAAAAAAAGAAGCAATTTCAAATTGGCTATTAGTAGCCGTAGCGGCAAGCTGCAGCTAATTAAGCCGAGCCGAAGGGCTTACACTAAATGTCGGGTGTGGATCTTTGACGGTGCATGAAGTACGAAATTACTAGGAAAAATGTGGCCGGCGGCTTAGCTCATCTTCACCTAACACTCCTCCACGCGGCGCTCCCACATTCTTTTATAGTTTTATAGTATGAAATCTCAACGCTTCTAACTGAGCCCACTCTTCAAATTCGCTCAAATTTCAAAGCTCTTACTCTTGACTTAGCCACCCCTAACTTGATCCCCACGATTTCCCCTCTCTCTCTCTCTCTCTCGCGGCCGCGGACTGACACGGTGTGCATGAAATTGAGAAAATTCTTCCCCCCCCTCCACCACTATTTAACAAGCCCCAACCCCTTCAATTCTCTCCCCACTAAGACCTTTTTTCCCACAACAAAAACCCACAAATTAACTCTCTGTCTCTCTCTCTCAATCTCTCTCTCTGTGTATCTCTCATGGCTAGGCTTAGCACTGCTTCGCTGCTGTTTTTCTTGGTTGTTTTCGCTGCATTTGCTGCGTGTTTAGAAGGCAGAAAGCTGCTGGATGCGAAGGAAAGCAAGAAGCGATCGGTGGCTTCTTTGAGGGACAGTTTGATTCTGAGTGCCCTTCCGAAGGGCAACGTGCCCTCTTCCACCCCAAGCAAGAAAGGCCACGGGATGGTGGTGGATGAAAAGCTCGTCGCCCGCCACCTTGTCAGCATTGATCGGTCTCTCCGGTCTGTCCCCAGCCCCGGCGTCGGCCACTAATCTCTTTGTGATCATCAAGATTGTCGATCGGGTTTCATCATTTCTCCTTGAAACATTTATAGTTTTGCCTCATTTAGGGCCGTAGGATAATTAATATAGAATTTGTAATAGTTGAAATGTATAGATATAGTACGGCTTTTATTTATTTATTTATTTATTTATTTTTCTTTCTTTCTTTCATTTCCTTCTCTTGGGATCCATCAATTGAGATTTCTTGTTTCTTTCCAGACTTAGAGGATATAAAAGTGTAACGTATCAAAAAAAAAAAAAAACAATATATATTATTTTTCATACCCCAAAAGATTTGATTTTGATCTGAAATGGGTAGAGGGTTCCAACCTTAATGGGTTGTCGGAACCCCACTAGGCCTTTTTAGTGGGTAGCCCTATAAAATTAGGCAAATATGATAGGACGTTTCTCCAATATTTGTGCGTTGATACATTGAAAAGTAGCGTAGGTGAGACATGCAATCTAAATCAAAGAAGCTTTTCATTTGAAAAAAGCTAAAATTAAAAAGAAAAAGACCCGGCCAAGCTCTTATAATTTATGGTACTATATATATTCAGAAAACTACAACTCAAGAAATGGTCTCCCGGCCACTTGCTTGTAATTAATTTTGTGCCAAAGGCGAAAACGCGTCACAACCCAACCGTCCATCTCCGACCACCTAACCGGACCGGAGTTTTAATGCTATTATTCAATATTCTTCCTGTGGTTTTCCACGCCATTGATTTTCTGTCAACGATACTAACAAAGATACCCTTGCACCGAAAAACGTACACCAATTGTACTCATAAATAAAAGGGCAATTTTGTCTATTGCATTGTATTAAATATGTAATAGAATGAAAAAAATAAGCGTACACTTTTAATGATGTTCTTATAACATTTATATAAGAAAGGGGAAAATTCACTTTACCTCCCTGAAGTTTTAGGAGTTTTTTTAATTTGAACCACAAAGTTTAAAAATTGGCAATATACCCTCCCAATGTTTCAAAAATTTTTAATTTAAACCTTCCGTTACAATTTCCGTTAAATTGGACAGAAATTTTTTTAAAAAAAGCATGAGGGTAATTATGTAATTTTAGAGATTTCCGTCCAATTTAACGGAAATTATTAACGAAAGATTTAAATTGAAAATTTTTGAAACATTGGGGAATACATTGCCGCTTTTTAAACTTTGGGGTTCAAATTGAAAAATCACTGAAACTTCAGGGGGGTAAAGTGGATTTTTCCCTATAAGAAATGAAAAAAATCATTCTCTCGATCATCTTTTAACCATCTCCGTATAGTGAATGGGTGAATTTATCATTAAATTTTTTTAAAACCCACGTGAGCCAACAAATTCAATGGTAATTTTATTAAATTTGCAAAAATAGATAGTTGGAAGAGAGACTGGCTATATTTAATTGGTGCATGTACATACAAGTGGAGAATCGATTAATTAAACTGATAAAAGAGTCTTGATCATACTGGTCAATAAAACGACCCCTCTAAGTGGGGTCTTTCACTGTTCAAACGAGGCCAGCTCTCAGAATGAGGGTTCATTTGAACAGTGTTTTACTGTTTAAATGACCCCTCAAAGCACTGTTTAAACAACTTTTCCTTCTGAGATGGGTCATTTTACTATTGAAATGACTTCTAGTGAAGTCATTTTGTGTTAAAATGACCCCATTCAGAAACGTCCATAACTCTGAGATTTTTTGTGGTGCGGTAATTATATAAGCACTAATATATATTAAGTACTGGCCTTCAATTTTCTGCAGACATTTGAGGGAGGGTAGACTTGCACAAGGACCAAAAGATAAGCCATAAAGTTACCACTTTCTCGTAGATATATTTGAGTCTTACCATTGACAGGAAAACGAGAGAAAAGAGATGGTCATTACGTACGTGGAGTGATCAAGTAGGAAAATTGGGTGTTTTGCAGCCATCAAGAATGACTTAATTAGATGAGGGATGCTTCAATGCATTCTGTGGACCATCTCCCCACCATCTTCTCCCTTTAACTTTTTGATTCTAAAAAAAATAAATGAATAAATAAATAAAATTAAAGGGAGAAGATGGTGGGGAGATGGTCCACAGAATGCATTGAAGCATTTCACTAATTAGATAGCGTCGGCTGCTTTTAAGTAGAGTCAATGTTGTGTTTAATAAAATTTGGTTCAAGTCGTCTTCGTTTCCATATATCAAAGTTACCACTTTCTCGTAGATATATATATATATTTGAGTCTTACCATTGACTGGAAAACGAGAGGAAAGAGATGGTCATTACGTGCGTGGAGTGATCAAGTAGGAAAATTGGGTGTTTTGCAGCCATCAAGAATGACTTAGATAGAGTCGGCTGCTTTTAAGTAGAGTCAATGTTGTGTTTAATTATGAGAAAATTTGGTTTAAATCGTCTTCGTTTCCATACATCTTCTCTTTATAGTCTATCTGTGGGACAAAGAGGATATTTGACCCAATTAATTAAACCTTCCTCAAACTTCCATGTCATGATCTTATCTGCAATCTTTTCATCGTATAATGCTTCTTCATCTCTAAAATCTGCAACTGGTCCTTAAAAGCACTCAAAAAGTCAATTGCGTAGAGCGGAACGCAATTGCTATTGACCAAGTATTTTCGTATTGGGTTCGTATCAGGATCACAGATAATGTCAAAAATTCTCAGTCTTTAAGTAAGGTTCGAGACGTGTTGAAATATAGGTTAACTCTAACCCGGCCCATTTAACTAAACAGATCAAACTCATCGACTCTGATCTCACTAATTTCATATTTAACAATATTAAAGAAATGTGTAGGCATGATTAGGATATGAAAAATGACAGTTATTTATATTTGATCAAATAGGCTTACACCAATTTTTGTTGGTGTTTTGACTTTTCCTCTTGGCAAGATTCTAGTTTGATGACTAAAATAGTAAAATCCCATCCAAATTATTAATAATAATAGCAAACAAAATCATCTTCCCTTCTACTTCAATATATAAGATAGACCTCAGTCATATAATTGTAACACATAGAACAAATATTTAAAACAAAACATAAATTCCATACCTGGAATTTCTTAGCTACAAAAAAAATAGAGTTTTTTTGTTTTTTTTTTTTTTTTAATAAAATGCAACTTTGGTTCTTTGAAGTTTGAAGCAACATAAGGGCTCCACAAACCGCCAGTCACTTGGAAAATTTCAGCAACCTTGGATTATTTTACCATAATGTATTTATTGATGAACAAAGAATATATATATATAAAAGTCAGCAAATGAAAAGTAGAGACATTTACAGGTGAATCTTTGGGCAGGGTATTTTTTCAGCAACCTTGATTTTCTCTCCAGCTGTGGGCCTTCAGGTTTGTTGTTAGTTAAGTAAAAGTGGACAAATTACAGCAAGTATATACGCCCTGTTTGGGTCACTGCTATGCTTAACAGCTAAGAGTTTCTGGCCTTTCCATTGAATATATGATTGAAGTATGAAGAAGATAAAAGGATTTTATTGGATAGAAATATTAGATAAAAAATGAAAAGGGAATTTTGAACAAGTATACCGTCATTGATTGAACAAATTAAAATAAAAAACTATTTGGGCTTTATATGAGTTCTCGAGTGCAATCTCAAAGATTTTAACACCTTGAGGAAATCGGAAATCTTGAAAAGTTTTTTTTTTTTTATTTTTACAAAAAAAATGAATAACTTCACTTTACTCACTTTACACTTTTGAATTACCATACGATTTGACAAGCCCTCAAACTTCAAAATTTTTTAATTTGAACCCCTGAACTTTCAATTGCAGTCAATTATAGAGTATAAAATGAAGTAGAAAAAAAAAAAAAAAAAAAAGTTTGGGCAAGCTATGAGTAGATCGAGCCGAGCTTGGAAAGAGCCGTGAATGAATGAAAAGTTGCAAATTACTCAAATCATGCGTATATTATATTATTATATTATTATTATTATTATCTTCTTTTCTTTTCCGCTGTCTGAATCAATTGAATCTGAAGAAGTGAAAAGTACGTTGGACCTCTCAAGTCAAAGGCATCACGTGGGTAGACATATCAAAAGTAAACATCATTAATTCAATCTGACACCTCAGCTTAGGCCACACGTGTAATTTTCCATCTTAAACTGCCATTCAATTTCTCGAACAAAACATTCTTTGCACGCTTGCTTTCTCCATTCCGCTCCCTTCTTCCTATGCATCATTATGTAAAGGTGTCAATAATGGATTTTGTAAGTACTAGAAAAATAAAAAAAAAATTTACCCTTTTTTTTTTTATTAACGGTTTAAAATTAATTTTAATTTTAATTTTTTTATAAAGGTAAAGTCTAGTTAACCTCTTTAAACTACCATCTCAATGACAATTTATCTCATACACTATCAACTACGAGAATTTACCTCACAAACTATTAAAACAATGACAATGTACCCTCCAAAAAATACCTTTAAAATTTTTTTAAAAAAAAAAATTAAATTTTAATATTTTTATTTTTATTTTAGTAAAGGTAATTTTGTCATTTAAAAAAAATTAGGGATACATCGTCATTGTTTTAGTAGTTTGGAGGACAATTGATAATTCGAAAAGTAAATTATCATTGAAATGGTAGTTTGAGGGAGTTAAATATACTTTACCTAAAATTAAATTTATACCGTGTTTTTTTACGGCATTTAAGTCAAGTTAGTCAAAATTATGCTTGGAAAGAAAAAAACGTGAAGGTGGTCTGACTATTAAGTGGGTCGGTGCGAATGGAAATTTTCTGGGAAAATGGGAGACATTACTGAGCCGTTGCTTTCCTTTTATTATTATTTTTATTTTTATTGGGCTGCAATTTTCGTTGAACGAATTGTTGATTTCAAATGAGAAGGAAATTTCATGAGAAGCCATGTTTTAGATCCTAAACAAATTTGACACGGCATCTACTTTGACTCTCAGGAAATTTCATGACAAGCCAAGAAATTCGGTGCTTTTGTAATGTGTAATGTTTTGTAATTATCAACTTTTAGTATTTTATTTTTAAGAATTTCTTTATTCTTTTTGGAAGAGGAGTGCTGATAGTATTTGAGATTTTTTGTATTTTTATTTTTACATTTAGTGAGAGAATTGTAGTAGATTAGGCACTTACGGTTAATGGTTAGAATTAATAACTGCTTTAGACAGTTACAGCTAGCGGCAATCGTAACTGCTTTAGAAAAGAAATTCTTACAAATTAATTAAAGGCAATAATTAGTGCATTGATTTAAATTCCATACGATTGAAACTAACATCATAAAAAATAAAAATACCAAAAAAAAAAAATCATAAAAAATGTAGACAGAAAAATAAATAAATCCTACTGTTAATTAAAAGAAATCGGTGAATGACCGAAACACCAACACGTCAACACCAATGGTGTTTTCTAGAAAAGAAGCAAAACAAAACAAAAGCTTACATTAATATTTATTTTGTTTTATAATGAGACTGTAGCGAACTTTGCATCTGGCCTATTAGCTCAGTTGGTTAGAGCGTCGTGCTAATAACGCGAAGGTCGCAGGTTCGAGACCTGCATGGGCCATTCTATGTTTTACCCTTACAAAGCTTTGTTTTAAAGCACAATATTATTCTGATCCAGACGGCTCTTGACACCAGTTTTATTAAATGTTCATCCACTTGTTTTTTTGAATGCAGGGCAATCTTTCACCATAAGAGCAGTAACAACGGGTCTTTATTTAAATGGAAGAAAAACTTTTAATTTTTTTTTTTTTTTAAAAAAAAAAAATTATTTCCTCTGGCATTTATTTGAACTGAATATTTAAATGGTTTTTTGTGGCGTCTAATATTGCCTGAGTATGAAAAATGAGATGTGTTTATATAAAACATGCTCTCTTTAAATGGTATGAGGTCTTTTGGAATAACCCAATAACAAAACTCTGCAGGCTGAGGCCCAAAGCGGACTATATCATATTATTTGGAGCAGGGTGTTACACTTTTCCTTTTTTCTTTCTATCCCCCTAAGCATTTATTTGAAAGAATATTTAAATGGTACAAAGAAATGATAAGGCTAAGAGGAGTTATTGTGAAGTTTATTTAAATTAAAAAACAAAAAAGTAATTTAGTTCCCTAAATTTTTTAAAAATAAAATAAAGAAAGCTACTACTAGTGTTCCGAAGTTGTACACGCAACTCGTGTCTACTTAGTACTGCTCAAAATGTTGAAACTAGATTATTATTTTTTTTGGTCTGGCCCAGAAAAATAAAAAGAATTACTTGTATTTTTTATTTATTCTTTTCGTTTGAAAAACCGGCTGCGTATAACGGCTTTATTCTCCTTGTGGTATGTTCTTCTTGATACTTCTACTTTTCTTACAATTATACTTATTCATAGCCTCTCCCATGTTAGGTGGGGAAAGGGTAAAAGTCACCAGGGTGGTCAAGGGTAGGGGAGTTCCCCACAACCCACCTCTTGGAAGGTTCAAGGGGCTCCACCACCTTCTCAAGGAGGGTTCCCCCAAAACCTACCATAACTCCCATATGATATAGGGAGTTCCCCACAACCCACCTCTTGGAAGGTTCAAGGGGCTCCACCACCTTCTCAAGGAGGGTTCCCCCAAAACCTACCATAACTCCCATATGATATAGGGAGTGGGAGTGGCCTGCTTTACTTTTTCATCACCCCAACTGCATCCATAGGATGGGAGGAGATGGTCGCAAAGATAAGAGAAATCTTCGCAAACCACCTTCGCAAGAGTTGGGAGTCACCAGGGAATCCCTACCACCAGAGTCAAAAGAGATTTTCCCTTGTCGTGATTTTATTTAAGAGATGTTGATATACCAAGAATGTAAACATGACAACATTTTATGCAACTTTTTGTGCATATGACAAAAATCCCATTAGTTTTAGAATTCAAAGAAGCTTCATAATAAAGCGGCAACATTTAGGTTACGATTGGGTACACAAAATGGTTATTCCACTAGAAAAAGAAATAACTTTGATTGAAAATAAAAGAATGTGAAATAAAATAGCCTCGAAATAGCCATTCCTATGACCCATGAGAGAATGATTGAGAGGAATAACTATTCCTTAATTTTAAGAATAGTCATTCACTTATGGTCATGAGAGTGGCTATCCAACTCATGTGCCATTAAAGGTGTTATTACTACTTTGAACTCCCGGTAGCGGTTAGGGTTTTCTTCTTTTCTCTCTAGCGCCTCCAGAAAGAGAAAAGCAAGACTTGGGGTGGGAAGAACGGCTGTCCTGGTTCTTCCCACCCCCTCCTCCCCTCTTCTATTCCTCATCCTCCTCTCTCTCTCTATTATGCCTCTCACCGGTGATTTTTTTTCTCCGGTTTTATCCATCACCTTGTGCGATTTATCCCATTTCCGCCTGAAATCCCAACACCAGACCCTTATCCGCCGCTCCTTCGCCTCCTCAAAGCCACGGCTACAGCCTTTTCGTTCGGTTTTGTCATGGGTCTCCGATTTGGTTTCTTTGAAGTTCGATCTCGTTTTCCATGGCGGCCCCGCCACCTATCACGTCCTTCCACCATCGTCTCCGGCTTCATCTCCTCCATCTATCGCGTCTCAACCATCTCCACCGTTGGGGTTACTGATTTTAGGTTGAAGAGATTTTATTATGTTTTATTTGCTTGTATTTGTTGTCTCTTTGTATTTCCTTGTATTTTTTTGTTCAGTGTTCATTTTCTAGGCTAGATCATTGATCTGGCCTTTTTTTTGTATTTTTTATAGAGATCTTCCTCTCCTTTTCGACTACTGATGGTCGGCTATGTTGTTCTTTTCCGACCACTGATGGTTATGTCGGCTACCCTTTGGGGTGTTGTTCCATTTACGAAATATATATGTTTATTACAGCCTATTTTGGCCATTTCGGTTTGCTTGATGGGCCAAGTCATTTATTTGACTCATTCCCAGCTGTTACTAGAATTTCTCTGTCATTTTCATTTGTGTTCTTGTAATTTCCCTTCTCCCTCCCCCTCACTTAAAAAAATAAAAATAAAAAATAGTAGAATGGCTATCCAAGTTTTAAGAGTATATAAGTACTTTAATACCATTCTCGCAACTTAATAAAGAATTCTTCTTTTTTCCTTAACGTAATAACCATTCCGCATACCAAACATACCCTTCACCGTTGAAGAGAAATACATAGACAACGCTTGAGTTTCATATTGGTAGATTGGTATGTCAACATAACTTTATGCCTGTTAAACAGAAGAATTAGTTTTTTTTTTTTTTCCTTTTCTATTAAAATTATATCACTATTTGGAAAGCCTCGCGCGACATAAAATTGAATCTTTATAAAATGTGAATAGACTCAAATCAATCAGATTCCATCTCCTTACCGACTTATAATTGTCATGCGAGTATTATCAAAAGCAACATTGGCTATAAGAAAGAGTAACTATTGATGGAGATAATGAACATTTTAATTTCCTATAAACCTATCACCAACGTCAAGGATCCATAGTGGCAAGCCTAATACTCCGCTGTATGTCAAGATCATCTGATTGATGGAAGATTTGGCATCAAGTAATTCAACGGGCATTGCGAGTTTACCTTACAGGAGATTATCAAGTTGTGCTTGCAGATCCTGTATAGACACCATATTGATGATGTTTTGTATCTCTTCAGGGGAGTATTCTGCTTTTAACATGGATTGTACCTGTACATGGGCTTCCACGATGTTTGTCCTGTATTTACCCAAATAAAAAGGGGGGAAAGCACTTGATTATGATAAATTTTCATTCAACTGAGCAAGAAGAAAATTTGACATAAGTCACAATGAATAGAATCAAAGATGCTTATGGTACATATTTTATTCAACCGAAAATATGTATAAAAAGAATGCAATTACAATGATTATAGAATTTAAACATATGTGGGTATCTTCCCAGATAGCCTTCCAGAATAATTTAAAAAAATAATAATAATTTAAGCATATCCCTAATCAACTTCAGGTTAGGAGCAAATAATCAAACCATATATATAGGGTTGACAGCTGTTTAAAATAACCTAGGAAAGAAAGACAAAACATGAACCAATAAACTTACTTTATTGGTTTGAAAAGTATTGTTCGTGTTGATGGGTTCTGCAGATAGAGCTTCATCTTTGCCATAACTGGCGGCAACTCTTGCTGTATAGCAGCGCTTACCTGTTCCAATTATACAGAATCAAAACAAGTGAGCCTCGAACATCTTAAGCATGACTTAGACAATGTCCATTTGGATACCAAACAAAATGACCCTGGAAATCAAACATGTTATGCCAAATCCTTTCATACAAGATCTATCACGCACATGTGCATGCTTGAAAAGAATTTATCATGTAACATCCTCACGTTTAATATAGTTTGCATTGGCAAAGAGAAAATGGGAAAACAATTTAGAGAATGTTCCTCGCTCAACTAAAATCAACAAATAGCTTTTTTTATTGAGATGTCATAAATCAATAAAACTTCATGACATACCTTCTGAACAAGTTCAGCCACCTTATCTGGAGTAGCAAAAGCTTGATCCTTAAGTGGTTTGGCCATAACCGACTCTAGCTTTTGATTCTGATTGCCCGAGGATAGTGCAAATTTCACAGCTGTCACCTACAAAACAAATTGGTAACATTTACATTCTATATGAGAGATTCTTTTTCATAAGCAATACATGGAAAACAGGTTGTAGGTAATATATGAGAGAATTTAAATGTCTGATGTTCGACTTATTACTAATTATAATGGTTAGACAGTAAACTTGCACCTTAATAATAGAAATCATATGGCGAAACTGGTTTTTATGATACTTTTGTGCATAATTTGTAGACTTCTATGAGGTCATCTTAGAAGTACCCAAAAAAAAAGTGGAATTGAAGAGGAGCAAGG
>NC_081542.1:37799684-37802491 GCF_901000735.1 Corylus avellana
ACATTGCCACTTTTTAAACTTTGGAGTTCAAATTGAAAAATCACTGAAACTTCAGAGGGGTAAAGTAGATTTTTCCCTGTAAGAAATGAAAAAAATCATTATCTCGATCATCTTTTAACCATCTCCGTATAGTGAATGGGTGAATTTATCATTAAATTTTTTTTAAACCCACGTGAGCCAACAAATTCAATGGTAATTTTATTAAATTTGCAAAAATAGATAGTTGGAAGAGAGACTGGCTATATTTAATTGGTGCATGTACATACAAGTGGAGAATCGATTAATTGAGACTGGCTATATTTAATTGGTGCATCTCCATATATTTAATTGGTGCAGTCCCAATTAAAAGAGTCTTGATCATACTGGTCAATAAAACGACCCCTCTAAGTGGGGTCTTTCACTGTTCAAACGAGGCCAGCTCTCAGAATGAGGGTTCATTTGAACAGTGTTTTACTGTTTAAACGACCCCTCAAAGCACTGTTCAAACAACTTCTCCTTCTGAGATAAGTCATTTTACTATTCAAATGACTTCTGGTGAAGTCGTTTTGTGTTCAAACGACCCCATTCAGAAACGTCCATAACTTTGAGATTTTTTGTGGTGCGGTAATTATATAAGCACCAATATATATTAGTACTGGCCTTCAATTTTCTGCAGACATTTGAGGGAGGGTAGACTTGCACAAGGACCAAAAGATAAGCCATAAAGTTACCACTTTCTCGTAGATATATTTGAGTCTTACCATTGACAGGAAAACGAGAGAAAAGAGATGGTCATTACGTACGTGGAGTGATCAAGTAGGAAAATTGGGTGTTTTGCAGCCATCAAGAATGACTTAATTAGATAGAGTCGGCTGCTTTTAAGTAGAGTCAATGTTGTGTTTAATTAATTAAATTTGGTTCAAGTCGTCTTCGTTTCCATACATCAAAGTTACCACTTTCTCGTAGATATATATATATATATTTGAGTCTTACCATTGACTGGAAAACGAGAGGAAAGAGATGGTCATTACGTGCGTGGAGTGATCAAGTAGGAAAATTGGGTGTTTTGCAGCCATCAAGAATGACTTAGATAGAGTCGGCTGCTTTTAAGTAGAGTCGATGTTGTGTTTAATTCTGAGAAATTTGGTTTAAGTCGTCTTCGTTTCCATACATCTTCTCTTTATAGTCTATCTGTGGGACAAAGAGGATATTTGACCCAATTAATTAAACCTTCCTCAAACTTCCATGTCATGATCTTATCTGCAATCTTTTCATCTTATAATGCTTCTTCATCTCTAAAATCTGCAACTGGTCCTTAAAAGCACTCAAAAAGTCAATTATGTAGAGCGGAACGCAATTGTTATTGACTAAGTATTTTTGTATTGGGTTCGTGTCAAGATCATAGATAATGTCAAAAATTCTCAGTCTTTAGGTAAGGTTCGAGACGTGTTGAAATATAGGTCAACTCTAACCCGACCTATTTAACTAAACATATCAAACTCATCGAGATCTCACTAATTTCGTATTTAACAATATTAAAGAAATGTGTAGGCATGATTAGGATGTGAAGAATGACACTTCTTCATATTTGATCAAATAGGCTTACACCAATTTTTGTTGGTGTTTTGACTTTTCCTCTTGGCAAGAGTCTAGTTTGATGACTAAAATAGTAAAATCCCATCCAAATTATTAATAATAATAGCAAACAAAATCATCTTCCCTTCTACTTCAATGTATAAGATAAACCTAGCTCAGTCATATAATTGTAACACATAGAACAAATATTTAAAACAAAACATAAATTCCATACCTGGAATTTCTTAGCTACAAAAAAAATAGAGTTTTTTTGTTTTTTTTTTTTTTTAATAAAATGCAACTTTGGTTCTTTGAAGTTTGAAGCAACATAAGGGCTCCACAAACCGCCAGTCACTTGGAAAATTTCAGCAACCTTGGATTATTTTACCATAATGTATTTATTGATGAACAAAGAATATATATATATATAAAAAAAAGTCAGCAAATGAAAAGTAGAGACATTTACAGGTGAATCTTTGGGCAGGGTATTTTTTCAGCAACCTTGATTTTCTCTCCAGCTGTGGGCCTTCAGGTTTGTTGTTAGTTAAGTAAAAGTGGACAAATTACAGCAAGTATATACGCCCTGTTTGGGTCACTGCTATGCTTAACAGCTAAGAGTTTCTGGCCTTTCCATTGAATATATGATTGAAGTATGAAGAAGATAAAAGGATTTTATTGGATAGAAATATTAGATAAAAAATGAAAAGGGAATTTTGAACAAGTATACCGTCATTGATTGAACAAATTAAAATAAAAAACTATTTGGGCTTTATATGAGTTCTCGAGTGCAATCTCAAAGATTTTAACACCTTGAGGAAATCGGAAATCTTGAAAAAGATTTTTTTTTTTTACAAAAAAAATGAATAACTTCACTTTACTCACTTTACACATTTGAATTACCATACGATTTGACAAGCCCTTAAACTTTAAAATCTCTCAATTTGAACCTCTGAACTTTCAATTGCAGTCAATTTAAACCCATCCGTCAAAATTTGGTGATTAACTTCTAACGACAATACCTAAAAAATACCAAAGTATCCTGATTGTTTTTTTTTTTAACTTTATTTTTATTTTAAATTTGGAATTAAGGGTAAATTTAAAATTTTATAAAAAAAAAAGTCAGAGGTATAAATGTTATTGTCTCATTTTTAATGTTTAATATCTGATAAATGGGTTCAAATTTACTACAATTAAAAATTCAAAGGTTCAAATTAAAAAGTTCTAAAGTTTAAAGGAGCATGTCGAATTTTTTG
>NC_081542.1:37802591-37808313 GCF_901000735.1 Corylus avellana
GTCATCAAGAATCTTTTACTAATAAATATAATCCAAGATATAATATTTAAATCAAGGTTTGTCCCCTTGTGAGGTATCCTTTTGGGAGTGGTTGATGACTTTCTCCATCCCAAACAAACAAACCATATTTTGATCCCCAAATTAAAAAATTGGCCATTTGTGCAATTCGTGACCATTAATAAATGTTAGGCATGGGATGGTATTTTTTAAGAATGGGACCATAAAGCTGTGATGAATTATTATTATTATTATTATTTAATTTTTAAAAAAATTATCGGTAATAATTAAGAGGGTAATTAAAGAAAATAGATTGAGATTTGAGGATTTGGATCCTCTCCGATCCAATTTGAATTGCCCTTACTTTCATAAGAATTGAATTATTTTCGGTTCATTTTTTGGATTGAAGAGGATCTTGGTCCGAGAATTGATGGGTCGCCTAGGAGTCAAGCTAATATTCTTCAAGTCCCTAATCAGTGATGAATTTCATGATCTACTTAGCTTAGGGAATTTATTTTTTTTTTTAATAATAAATTTTATTATTTAATCATTACTATAACACTTTTTATCGTATATAAAATTATTAATTTAAATAGAAGGTATAACATGGAGATAGGTTTGAATTCATGGCCACTTATTTTAATCAGAGTAAATGATCATTTATTTTAAACCTTAACTTGAATTTTTTTTTTTTTTTTTAAATGTTAATTAAAATATAATCCCACTTCTCCACAGCTCTCATTGACCTTTTGGCACTAAAATCTAGGACTAAACAGATCTTTTACCTATTATTTTTATTAATTAAAGAAATACTTCTACTAGTAACTCTACCAACTTCAAAGTCAAGATTTGCATTTTATAACTCTTAATAAGAAGATTAACTCCAAGAGTTAAGAAAATCCAAGAGATGTAAGAGCCAAGAGGCAATAGTCAATCAAAAGATCCTGTTTAAAAGTAACATTCTAGGAAGCAATAATGCAGGCTTAAGTTTAAGCACTTTTTTTTTTTTTTTTTCTGAGCTAGGTGAAAGCCTTTTGCTTGGTAGACAAAATCTCTCTTTTCACACACCAAAAAACAAAAAAAAATCAATGAGGAAAATGTCTCTTTCATGATGATTAAGTTTAATAGAAGTAAAAAAGTGATTATGGTTCCTTCATTAGTGTAGTTATCAGAAAGTCCAACGACTTGCTGAGGATTCTAGTAGGATCTATCACTGGCAGTGGTAAAAGTTTTAGGGAAAAATACAAAATCTGTCCATGCGGTTTATTTGATTTGCAATTAACTTCCTATAATATTAAAATAAACTCAAATGTCCTTAAGGTATGCCAAAAAAAAAAAAAATTAGTCAATTCAGTCAAATTCCGTTCACTTATTTAACATATTCTGATAGCGTAAAACATTAGAATTAATAAAATTATGATACTTGTCCTATTTAAGTTAATATCACTAAAATGCGACGTTTTACTCTTCAAATGTCATTATTTATAAATTAGTGACGATTGAATAATATTATTATTTATGTGTTACTATTCACACTTTGAAAGGAGACGTTTGAGGGAGGAATCTTAATATGGATTTCCCATATCATATCAATTTTGTCACGCTAAAGTCATATTGATGTGGCTGACATTACAGTCGGAAAAATAATATAAATATGCTACGTACACTTATCTGATAAGAAAGGCCATGAATTTTTTAGCATAATAATAAAATCTCAAGTTCAAAGGAAACTTGTCATAAACAAATCTCGGCATCTATCATCTGTCATCTATCATCTATGTCATTAGGGTTTTATTAATTAATTTCTTCAGAGTTGTTGGGACAATCGAAGGGGAATTCTCAATCTCACTTGATATCCCACTTACGATTACATGCCTTCTGCTGCGTCAGCCAAACAGAGGGTACGTAAGACAATTTGTGGTTACATGGACATTGTGCGTAGGGATTCATATTTGTATATTGAGTTTTAATCATGTCGAGCCGTAGATACATGATTATATAGGTTGACCTCAACTCGACTCATTTAACTAAACGGTTTAACTCTTCGACTCTAATCGCAAATTTTATGTTGGGTTTATCTCGAATTCCCACGTTGTATCAAAAATAGTCAACCCTAAATGTCACGTATCGAGTTTGAATCGTATTGAAGCATAGATATAAGAATATCTAATTCAACTATAATATGACTCATTTAATTAACAAGGAATAAAACCCATAAATCCTAATTCACTAATTTCGAGATGACTTCATATCAAATTTACTGAGTCATGTTAAAAGTTGTAAACTCCATATAAATATAAGAATAAAAAATTAAAATAAATAAATAAAAGGCCTGATGGCATCTCTAGAGGGGTACTGACACTGAACTGTCTACAAGAAATGGACAATCAGCCACGGTCTTGAGAAGGAAGTACTTTCATGTTATTCTTGATGTTAAGAATATGATGTTAGGGTTATTTACTTTCTTATGTATTCTAAGTCTACTATGTTTATCTTTCGTTAGTCTATTAGGTTACTTACCTATCACTTATAACCTATCTATAAATAGAGGTCTCTGTAATCAATTCATATCAATACAATGTAGTCCATTGTGCGCTTCCGCTCTCTCTATTATTCTTCCGCTCTTCTATATCTCTCCATTATTCTAACATGGTATCAGAGCGTTGTGCTTTGTTTTTGTTGAGCGTTGTGCTTAAAATAATTAATTAATAAAAGTGATGTTTAATTGCATTAAAATAATAAATGGCTCGATGGCATCTATTCTATCACAATCTACAAATATTTAGATGTCATAAGGGAATTAAAAATTAAGAACACCTAGAGAGTGATTATTATTTTAATTATTCTTATTGTTACGGCTGCCTTTGGATGTCCACATTCCAACAACCAGCAGGAAAGAGGGGGCCTCAAGATTTTCAATCCAACCAATATCTTTGTTGGGTTTTTTTATTGAATGTCCTTTGGAATATGGTTAAGGTGCTAAAACCAAATTTAAGGTCAAATAAAATATAAGAAAAAATAATTTATGTCCCTTGTTTGCTCTTAATATAGGAAACGATTGATAGTATTTGATACTAGAAGATGAATGATGCTTTTTTTCATTTCTGGATTGTTCCAAGTCTCTGTCTAGGCTGAAATGACAATTATACCAACCAAAAAAAACACTTAAAAAGACATGAATTGTAGGATTCACCTGCTCAGAGCAAGTGGTCTCAACACTTTGGACTGCTCAGAACAAATGAGCCCCCCGTAATCTGTTCTCTTAAGCTACCCAAATTTCATAATTAATAGAAAAACCGAGCTAGGTGAATCCATTCAAGAATTTGATTTGACTCAATAAAGTGATTTAATTAAACTCCAAATGTTGCTCCAATGAGTAGGGATGAAAATGCGAGCAGTTATTTAAAATGACGTTATTTTTATGTTTAAATATATATTTAAAAATGTATAAAAATCTAGAAACAATGTCGTATGCAGCAGGGTATTATCGTATTACTATAGAAACAACTTCGTTTTGGTTTTTTCTTTTAATTGTGAAAATTTGTTTCTTTTAAAAATCGGTCATAGGTTATTATGATTATTAACCGTTAACCGCCGATTAACGGAAGTAGTTAGTGAATTTGACTACGGTTAACAGTTTTAGCCAATAATTACTAAAGTCATTTCACCCCTACCAATGAGTAAAGAGTCATAAAATAAAAATAAAACAAAAAAAATTTCCTTATCACAAGAATATATTCAATCCTTGAAAATAAAAAATAAAAATAAAAATAAAAAAAAGTCACCAACCAGGAATAAAAACCGGAACAGAGGAGACAAATGAGAAGAGGCTAACATTAGATGGGCGTGTTTTTTGGAATGCAATAGCCAATAGCGCTGAAAACAGAGCAATGTGGTTGGGAGTGAATAAGATCATTTTAAAAGGTGATTCCCAAAAGTGCTTCAGATTTAACCTCAATTATTCTGCTCTTTACCGTTTTGAGGTAATTGATTGGGACCCTCTGGCTTGGGATGAGATACTTCAACTTTACGGTATTGACTTTTTCATGCCAGTTGCTAACCCACAGCCCACAGGCTCTTTATAGCTTCGGCTTCAACAAATAAAGCTAGCTGGGGTGAGAATTGATCACACACTTGGCCAATTTTGAGCAGCAGGGTAGTTGCTAAGTGGCCCACTTTGGCCTTAATCCTTTCTTTATCTGAGACTTTTGAGATTGATATCTTGTATGTATGTGAGTAGGATCCGACTATTAGGCTTTACCAGTTAGGGTATATAGCCTAGAAATATAGGGGTACAACTCGCACACCTGAATTTAATGAGCCAAAGTATGAATGTTTTTCAATCCCATACTCTTAATTATAATGGAGAATGGCTGAATTATTTGATTATTAAACTCCATTCACCAAACAATATGCAGGTGTGTGAGCTTTCAATTGATTGGAGGTTGTTTGTTATTAATTAGTTAGTGTCATGGTCGGTAATTTTTTATACGATTTACAGACTTAAGATGAAATTAAAGGTTTAGGGTTGAGGAGCTTAGCCCGTTTAATTAAATGGGTCGAATTAGAGTTAACTTATATAATCTTATATACATACTTCGACACGGCCCGAACACAACACACAACATAATGATCACTGATAATTTTTGATATGATCTGCAATTTCGACACAAATTCAATAAAAAATTAGAAAGTTAGAGTCGAGGAGTTTGACCCCCTCCTTACTAGTTTGGAGGTGGCAAGCCTACTCATCAACCATATATATGTGTAGTTCAAATAATAATAATAATAATAATAATAATAATAATAATAATAAAAGACGTGTGCACTTTCTATCCATTTTAATGCTAGACGCTAACAAATGGTGTAATTGGAGAAAGATAAGTGTCACTTTTTAAATTTTGCTGGTATAAGAGTCCGTTTGGTTTAGAGATTTCAAAACATGCAATTTAAAAACTAACAATTTCAAAACCCTCATTTTTCAAAATATATTTTAAAACATGACAGTTTTCACGATTTTATTTAAATACGCAGTTTTTATGTACAAAATCACTTAGCCAAATGGAGTTAGCTTGAAGGGCTACGTCTCATTTTTATGTAAAGATTTTGCTTCAAATCAAGAGACGTGGCCTCCGGTCGATTCGATCTATAATAAAGTATCTTTTTATATAGACATATGGTATGCATGCGATATATTATATCAACTGTATATTTTTAAGGTAAAGTCTACATACCCCCTTAAACTACCACTCAATTGACAATGTCCCCCCCAAACTACCAAAACATTGTCAATGTCTCCCCCAAGACTAGCCATAGGACAAAAATGCCCTAATAGATTTCTCAATAAGACAAAAATACCCCTATAAAGTCAAAAAAAAAAAATGATTTTTTAAAAAACGAAAAATTTTAATTGAAAGATAATATTTAAAAAAAAAAACAATTTTTTTTAAACAAATTTTTTTAATTTTTTTTTTAAACGGAAATTTTTATTCTTAAAAAAAAAAACTAATTTTTTTATTTAGTTTTAAAAAACAAAAAATTTCATTTTGTTAAACGAAAATTTTATTTTTTTAAACGTAAATTTTTATTTAAATAAAATTATAAAACAAAAATAAAAATTTAAAAAACAAAAACGAAAATTTTCAATTTTTATAAAAAAAAAAAAAAAAATCGAAATTTTTTTAATTTTTTTCTTATAAAATTGATTTTTTTAAAAAAAAAAAAA
>NC_081542.1:37808413-37822023 GCF_901000735.1 Corylus avellana
ATATATATAAGATTGAAGAGATGGAAAGTCTTTAGAAATGGAAAAGGAAACATATCTAATTTCAGACATAGAGATGTATCCTATATCCCCCTATCTATACGACTTGTAAATAGGTCCAACAATTGTAAAGAGTAAAAAACATCTTGATTCAGAATCTTTGGTTCCATTATTACTATTGACACAAACACACACACAAAAAAAAAAAAAAAAACCCTTAAAACTGTTAAGATTCTCCCCATCTGGCCAAGAGTGACATAAAACAAGCCCCAAGTAGAAGTGCAAAATTAGCTCCAAGTTGGAGCCTAAAATTGCTTAGCATTTTAGGATTCATGAAGTCAGCAGCAAGAAGATCAACAAGTGCCATGTAAATCAGAATTCCAGCAGATGCTGCTAAGAGAGAGCCTTGAACAATGAGTGCTGTTGGGCTATTCTTGTTGTAAATGTTTGATATTCCTATGCCAACAGCTACCCCTGTTGGGGTGGTAAGGGAGAAGAACACTACCATAATTGTGACAGTTTTACACTCAAATTTCGCCTGCAAAATATAAAAATGCCTCCATTGATTTGAAATTTTGAATGCATGGTCAAGCAAAGTTCGATTTTGATTTCAATTTAGAAAGAATATGTGTTAGAATATAAATTAAATGATTAATTTATATTCCTACAAGTTTAAGCTTTTAAGATAAGTGGTGATTTAACAAGGTATCATAGTAGAACTCCTGAGATCAAACCTAACTCTATGGAGTCGGTGTGGGCAATTAATTGAAGATAGCAAAGTCATCCTGAATAGCCTACAAAGCTGGATAGTCGGGCATGTGGGGAGGGAGGCAAACGAAGTGGCCCATTGCGTAGTGAAACTCTAACCGTAACCGCCTTAGCGATTATTAAATTTCACTAACCGCAACTGTAACCGCCTAGCGGCCAACCGCCGGTTAGCGGTTAGTAAAACAAGTAATTGCCCGCTATAACCGCTTTTTCAAAATTGGGCTTTTTGAGCTTTTTTATTTTATTTATTTATTTATTTTTATCATTGTAGCATTTTTTATCCTCATTTGTTTTTTGCATTTTTAGTGTCTTATTGGGCCAAATTGCTATAAAGTGAGCCCATATTGAAAAATCAAAAATATTTTACCCCAAATTTACATTTACTTGTACTTTAAAAAAAAATTCCTTAAATATTAAATCATAACCTGTTAACTTTTTAAAAGAAAAACACAACATATAAAACAAACGTTCAACACAAAATATAAAAAAAAAGTTCAACACAACATATAAAAAAAGTTCAAATAAAACATTAAATGATACAAATAAAACATTAACTTCATCAATCCTTGTACATAACATACTCTCATTTGGTCCTCTAGCAAATCCTGTGGATAAACTCCTAAGTCCTAAATTCATAATGATCTAATGGTCATATACTCATACTTAAATTATATGATCATATTAACTCACAAATCACAAATCACAATTCATATTAATATAATAAAATTATCTTAGATCTAAGAATCTAAGATAGTGTCATATATGTTTTCTAAGTATAAAGTATCTAATAATGCTTTGATTCAATTGCGGCTATAAGTAACAGATTGTTTAATTTAATTGTGATTATCATTGTACATGAATAATATGAATCATATGATTAACTTGTAGACTTATGACTTATGAGTTATGTCATATATATATATATATATATATATTATTTTTTATTATATAATCATATGATTTAATGATCAATTCATCATGTGATATAATCATATCAATTATAGTGATAATATATAAATTACTAAAATTATAATAATAATACATTAATACTTCAATTGTAGTTATAAGTAACCCATTATTTAATTCAATGTCAATTACTTAATTTGATATTATACGAATCACATTATCATTGTACATTAATAATATGATTAACTTGAATAAAGTATTTGAATTTAATTGAATCATATGATTAAGTATTGATCGTATACGTTATATTATTCAATATGCATAATTGCATATATGTATAATGTATAATTATAATTTATAACAGATATGGACTTATAAGTTGATAACATACATTGAAACTAAGTCTCTAGATATTTAATTGTTCATTGTTGTATTAGTATGAACTTGCATACTTATGACTTATGAGTATGTATAATTTGTTTTTATATAATTAAATGATTTAATGATCAATTGATCTTGTGATATAATCATATAAATTATAGTGATAATATATTAATACTCAAATTGTGATTTAATTATCTAAAACAAAAATGTGATTTAATCATTAATGATCAATTAATTATGTTATATGTATAAATATTATTATAATTATAATTATAAAAATATATTATATAAAAAGCGGTTAGTAAACCAAATAATCGCTAACCACTAGGCGGTTATAGCGGTTAGTGGTTAAATAACTGCCTGCATTGACACCCCTAAATGTACTTGTTTGGTTTGATTTTATAAAGACTCATTTTTTTAAAAAAACTATTGAATTAGTTATTGTTAGGAAAAAAAAAAGAAAGATAAATCTTAATTGGAACTACCACATTAACATTTTAAATTAATTATTGAATAAAAATGTAATTTATACTATTTCTCTATTTTAAAAGTTTTTTGAAGAGTACCTGAGAAATGCATCCGCCAAGTCCCATGCCTTCAAAAAACTGATGAAAACTCAATGCTGTGATGAGAGGCTTGATTGTCTTTGGACTTCCAGAAGCACCAAGCGATACCCCAATAATCACAGAATGAACCAGAATACCCAACTCCAAAATCTGTACAATATATATATATATATATATATAGAGAGAGAGAGAGAGAGAGAGAGAGGGGAGGAAATTAGAGATGGGGATATATATTGTGTTTTATGTGAGTTCGTATCTTGTTATAATTATGGGTGGTAATTTGTGTTTATGTGTTGGGTTTAAGAGTTATAAGACATATCGAAGCATATGTATAAGACTATCTAAGTTAACCATAATTCGATTAATTTAATTAAACGGGTCAGATCCTTTAACTCTAATCCGCTAATTTTGTGTTAGGCTTATGTCGGATTCACAGGTGGTTTAAAAAATTGTCAGCCCTTATATTGCATATCAGGTTTGAGTAATCTTATGGGTATAAGACTAAAGACTACATACATAGGTTAACCATAACTTGACCCATTTAATAAAATGGGTCAGACCCCAAACCTTAATCCTCTAATTTTATATTGAGTTTCTGTCAAATTTACAAATCGTGTTAAAAATTATTTACCAATATAAGAACTAGAAAGTGGTCTTGGCCCTCAGCCTAGTCATTATTTATTTATTTTCGGTTATTGCTGCCTATTATGAATGGTTGGGAATTAGAATATACTTCAGCCCTCGGCTTCATGATGAGACGTTGTGTCTAACCAATTATTGAGCTACTCTTTTAAGGATGATTATTCTGAGGGGTGCCATGAGAAATTTATTTGTTGAGAATTATAGTCCATTCAGCTAATTAAAACAGATATTCAATTAATTTATTTCTGATGGTCTTTAGAAAATTAGAGAGGCACCACTTGGTAAACAAGACAAGCCGGCTATATTATTTTATATACATAAAAAAAAAAAAAAAAAAAATTAAAAAAAAAAGTTTGCTTGTTTGGCTTGGTGGGACAGAGATGGAGAGGATAACTGGATAAGCTATCAGAAATGAAGAGTACTGGGGACTTGACATACCTGAGAAATTATGCGCTGCCGGATAAGTTGAGGTGAATCCAATCTCTCCAACACAAATTCAGCACCATGATGATCAGCATGTTCATGATCACTTCCCTCATTTGCATCCAACGGCTGAGCTTTCCTCAGCTCAGACCTCTTCTGGTACCCTGTAGCAAATGCCTCCATCATCAGAGTCCCAATAGCCGACAACATTGCAACAAAGCCGGCAAACGGAAACTTCCCCCACGGATTTTGACTAAGGCATGGGCTCCTTAAACTCTCATAGGCATCAGGAAGTACGTGGATGAATCCTGTTGCCAAGATTACCCCTGCTGCGAAGGCCTTGATGAGGAAGTAAACACCTTTCTCTGGGTGTAAAAATGGCATCTTCTTTATCAAAAATGGAAGGCAAACTCCTAGTGCACTTGCAAGGAGGATCGCAGCCATGCCGATTAGCTTATATTTGAGTGCATCGGATGTTTTTGGATCTTCTTCTTTGGATTCACATTTCCCCTTTGAAGAAACTGAAATGGGGCCAACGAGGAAAATGAGAGAAATGGTGGCTAAGAATTTGCTCGAGAGGCTTTGGAACTTGGTCATCTCTTCTGGATATTCCTAATAATTTAGCTGTTTCTTCAGAATATATTGATGCTCTTGTATAGATTGTGTTTGTATGAGAGAGAGAGAGAGAGAGAGAAACCATGTCTATGATACACAACCTCATAGCAAGATTCCATAAGTGTAGGGTTTGAAGGGAATTGGTGATAATGACTTTTGTTTTTGTTTTGGAAAAAATGTTTTGATGCAATATAAATAAAGATTGTTTTTGTGTTTTTAGAAATATTTTGTATTTGGCTTGTTTGTTAATGTTTTTTATCTTTTAGAAGAGAAAACAAAAGACTGGTAACAAGAATTTTACAAACGCAGAAAAGACAAGGGCTGACAAAAAAAATGAGATTTTAAACTAAATTACACAAAATGTATCATATGGGGGAGTCTATTTTTTAAAAATTGTGATTTGAAAATGTAAAAAATTTATGTTTTTAAATCGCAGGCCAAAAGGTGTGTTTTTTAAAATACATATTTTTTTAAAAGCTAAACAATAATTTTACCAAATGTTTAACTACATTTTAAAAAATCGTATTTTTAAATTGCACGTTTTGAAAATGAATGCCAAGCATTGGTAGACCAAGATGAAAGCATCATAGATGTAAAATTATGTTAAGTTAATGAGAGACAACAAGATTAGAAGAGTAGGTTAACGAGAAAGGCTGGGGTCAATATTTTCTCTATATTTGACTCATCTCATCTTACAAATCAATTATTAGATTTGTAGACTTATATAAATTTCATATAAATTAATGATGAACCCCACAAATCTAATGATTGATCTATTGAATTTGTAGACAAATATATATAAAATATGAGAAACTTATTGACCCATAACATTTCTCAAAACTTTATTATATATTTTATTATGTATGCTTGCCTGCCAATCAGCGACATTCAGATTGGCATGCACCCACTAGCAATCAGGAGCAACTTACAAGAGCTTGTGATAAGTGATAACGTGGGGACGTTTTCTCCTCCATTGAGTTTTTGCAAGGATGCATGGTTCAACAATTATATATATATATATATATATATATATATATAACGAATAATCCACAATAATAAAAAAGAACATCTTGCGGTAATTATTTAATAAATTTATTTCACCGAATAATATCTTTTGAGGATTTGCTGTGTTTATCTTTTCGGTTAATTTCTTTGTGAAATTCTTACAGAAAGGGGGTAGTGTGGTTAAAATCTATGTATGTAAATTGTCTTTTTGCGCAGATGCATGAACCATCACATGAATTAAGCTCACAAGTTGGCTTGTCTAGCCTTGATCGTTTTGATTGTACAAGAAGATGCCAGAACAAAGAGGAGTTAAAAGATGACTCAAAGTGATCCGTTGGCAATTCAGTAGAGGTTACTCCGATACTTTAAGTCAATAGAAAATGTAGAAAAGTGACTGCGAAAACAAAAGCGTTTGGTTAAGATAAAATGATGATACTTTTCAACGATTGAACCCATATTTCTTTTATAGAGTATTTCTCACTTGTTGAAGCACAGTTTTCCAAAAGATGACGTGGCACGCTTGCCGAGCTTGAGTTGGACCAACACCCGAACAATTTGACTGCACAACAAAGAAGAAAGAAGGATCGAAGTGACTGGGGGTGAGTCGGCGTGAGCACTCCGATGCCTAAGTCAGAATGGGAAAGGATAACAGTAACAATTGCAGAGCTCAAGTTATGAGAGTTGTGATTACCTTTGCTTTGATCATATGACTTGTATTTATAGGCATTTGGAGAAAGTTTGATTTCCCACTTATTAAGGAATCTTATCCCTTGATATTAGCTAAACAAACATTTGAATGAAAAGATTATGTTTGTTAGTTCTTCCACGATTTAAGCGACTTGAGATCAGAGGATCCGCTTTGTAATCTTTTAAGATATCAGAGTTATTCCCTCTACCGAGACTTTATATGTCCTGAGTTATTCTCAGACTTTATGGTCTCGTCTATGGGTTGTCTCGGATTCGTGGTCTCGAATGACATGAGTAGGTCTCGGACTCGGATCTCTCGAGTAGGTCTCGGACTCAGGCCTCTTGAATAGGTCTCGGACTTGGGCCTCTTGAATAGGTCTCGGACTTGGGCTTCCTCTGGCTGGGCCCAAGGGTTGCTCAATAAAGGGTAGGCTAGTTCATGACCCAACAGTTACCCCCCGATTTCGAAGTTTATAAAACTAAAGAAATTTCATGTCTTGATGGAATGAACCGAGGCCAGCTTTCCTTAAGAGAAATTCCGAGACAGTCTTTGTCTTTCCGACTCCGTCCCGGATTAATTAGGCGGCAAAATTGGAAATTTAAATTTCAGATTCAAAATTTAAATTTCAAATCTTGGAAGATAAACTTAAATTCAAATTTCAAATCTTGGAGGGAAAATTTGACTTTTGACATTCCAGGTGTCGGTTGAGATTCCGAGCCCCTGTCACTTACAAGTGTCATCTGCAAGCGGCGTCGGTTGAACTTCCGAGGCCCTGTCGCTTCATTAAGACTGGCATTTAAGTATCTTTACACATGTCATCTGCAGGCGGCGTCGATTGAACTTCCGAGGCCTAGTCGCTTCATGGCATATTTAATGCCCCTGCTATTGAGTCGTATCCCTTTAAATAGGCTGTTAGCACCTTATTCTATTCACTCTTCTTCCGTCTTCTGGCAACATAAATCAAAACCTGTTCTTCCTTTCTAGCTTCTTTTCCTTTTGCTTCTTCTTTCCTTAAAGTAAACTATCATCATGTTTGGCGACGAAGGATCAGGTTCGGATGGCCTCGGAGGTAACACTTACCCAGCCTGCTGGCGGTCGGAATTGAGTAAAGCTGATGAAGCTAGAATCCGAGAGGAATGCCTCATTCCTAGGTCAATGAAACTTCGATTTGATGAAGAGCAAGTAGGCGCTATCGTGCGTTCTGACGCACACGAGGTTTGCTTATACGAGACCATGTTTCGTTCAGGTTTTCGACTGCCTTTCCCAAGGGTAGTGAGAGAGCTACTGAGTCTTATAAATCTGGCTCCGCACCAGATCGTACCAAATGGCTGGAGAGTCCTCTATGCCTGTATTCTGCTCTGGCCAATGGCCCTTGGACCAGGCCATTACCTTTCTGCTAGAGAATTTTTGTGGTTCTATCGGCTTCAGAAGAACCCAAAGTGTGAGGGTTTATATAATTTCCAGTGTCGTTAGGGGAAGTTTATACATATGGATGGCAAATATTCCAGCAATCACCGGTGGAAGGCTAAATATTTCTTTGCCACTGGTCAGTGGGAATTTCACCCTACCGAAATTGCTAAAGGTCCAAGAGTGCCACGGGAGACGAGTGTTCCTGCTAAAAATGCTCCCAAAGAACCGACTCTCGATGAGGACGAACTGAAACGTGTAGACAAAGTTGCAGCATGGGCTCAGAGACATGAAAACTCGATGTTCTATACTAAGTTAATGGAAACTTTTTCTGAAGGAAAGGGCATCGAGGTCTTTGATGGAGGTGCTGGCGACAAAAGGAAGAGACTTGCCTCCGTGGTCGTCCGAGACCCAAACTTTGCCGCCTCGGATTTTCCAGCTGCCAACACCCGAGATGCTACCCCCCGGAAATCTCGTCTAGAGAAAGGCAAGGGCAAAATGATTGAACAGCCCAAGCAGAAAAATATTCCCCTTCAAACAGGCGGGGGTTTCAGAATACGTGAGGATCCAATCCCACCTTTAGTTCCCCAGTTTCGGACTACTGGCCCCTTAAAAATGGATGCCAAGGCCAAAAAGCCTAGCACTCCTCCTCGGGCAGCCAGAGTTTTGAAGTTGGTTGACGAGCCTGAGGACTTGGAGGTCCCTCAACCAGAAAAAAAGAAACCAAAGTTGCAAGACCAACTTGCTAATTTTTTGGCTGCCAGGAGAAAGGCGGGTCCTAAGCCCGTGGTGAGATCTGCTGCAGAAGTCGAGGCCTTCCTCGCTAATGAGCCCATCTCGGCTCGGCCGCTAAATGCTACACCTCTCGGCTCTGCGGGAGCTGCTGCAAATAATGCTATCCCCATCGGGTCCCTGTCACTCCAACCTCTTGGTTCGAACATCCAACATATTTTGGATGACATAGAACTAGAGGAAAACTCCGAGGCCTCTGTAGGGATGGTTCAGGAGGGAACCAATGAGCGTACCGCCACAGTTGGCGAGGAAAGAGTGAGGCCACTATCACCCATTGCTGAAGGCGAGCGCATGGATCAGGCTTCAAAGCCTGTCGAGGTCTGTCAGTCGACACCTTCCAACGCTAAGAAGGCTTCTGCTGCCGAGACGGCTTTTGGCGCCGAGAAGGCCTCTGAGTTAAGTGCCGAGACCTCCTCCTCTTCCGAGGCGCTTGTGAGACCAGAGGGGGTGGATTGGACAGTCGGCGGACCCCTTGCTACGTTTGGTGGCGACCTGAAGGGCAATCCTTTCCAGGCATTGGTGGACTTGATTCCTCACGAGGGTCTTATAATGGAACGTGACACCTCTGCTCAGGGCATGACCGAGCAAATGCTCTTCAACCAACTCGTCGTAAGTTTTCTGACCTTTACGTTAGTCTGTTTTCCTTGATATGCATATGCTAACCGAATTTTTCATAGGGTTTCATGAGGTCGTTGATACTGTACTGTTATTTTCGGAAGACAGTACAGGGTTCAGCTTCTGAAATAAGTCGCCTTAAAGACAAGATCATTGAATTGGAGGCCAAGAATGCGGAACTGACGAAAGTCATTGTGGCGTAAGACGAGGAGTTGTTAATCTCAGGCCAGGAGCAGTCTAAATTGCTGGCTGAGACCTCTGAGGCCGTTGCGGCTCCGGCAAGGGCTGAATCAAAGGTTAACGATCTGTTGACTGAAATTGAAGGCCTCCGAAATGAAGTGAACCGCCTGCAAGAGGATAACTCTATTGTTAAGGAGGACTTCAATCAGTTGGAAGAGACACATGCAGGGGTCTCGGACCAGCTAAAACTGGCCCAAAATGAGGTCTCGGATTTGAAGACTCTGGTGGCCAAGACGAATAAAGCCAAGGTGGTGGCCGAGGAGAAGCTCAAGTTCTTCAAGGGAAAATATGCCCAAATAAGGGCTCAGCTAAAGAAAGCTAAAACCCGAGCTGCCGACTACTTACGTCAGCTGTCCTTCGCCTAATGGGTTCGGAATTCTGCCTGGGCCGACGGGCTCATCCTTGGCTTCGAAACTTTTCGAGCATGGGCTAAGGACTCGACTCGGAGGATAGATCTTGACAAAGTGAAAGTCGAGGACATCCCATGTTCAGATGCAGCAATGGCGCAACTGGCAAACCTGGGTCAAGAACAAATGCCCGATGCAGCAGGAATAAAAGAATTCTTTTACGATCCCTTTTTGGATCAACAACATCGAGGCACTGAACCTGCTCCTGATGATGCCCATTCTGCCGAGGCCAATACTGCCGAGTCCATTTCCGCTGAGGTCCCTGATGTTACTCTTAAGGAAAAATAATGTAATATCATTTGTACATACCTCAAGTTTTTGTTAATGAAACGAGTTTTTGACATTTGTATGATTCTCGGAATAACCTTTATTTATTTTGTTGCTTAAGGTAGTTAAAAATTTGTTATTATATCTCTCCGAGTTATATCTTGGAGATTTCAACTACTACTCTGAGTTTTAGGTCTCGGAGAGTTTGATCGTTACTCCGAGTTTAGGTCTCGGAGAATTCGATTGCTACTCCGAGTTTTAGGTCTCGGAGAGTTTGATTGTTACTCCGAGTTTAGGTCTCGGAGAGTTCGATTGCTACTCCGAGTTTTAGGTCTCGGAGAGTTTGATTGTTACTCCGAGTTTAGGTCTCGGTTATATTATGTGAAGAGAATGCTCCTTTTGGTTGCATCATTTTTGGGACTCGGAAGAGCCTTTTCAGCCGTCTTCTCGGAGACTAATGAAGTCATTCAATTTGTACATATGAACCTTATATGGTGCATAACTCCGAGATACTTTTATTCATTGAATTAAATTAATGAAATGACGAACATATTACATATCCCAGCATTTTAGACATAGTACTTTTTAAGGTGCTCAGCATTCCAAGGCCTCGGAAGAGCCTTACCTTTGGAATCTTCCAAGTGGTATGCTCCTGCTCTTTTGCACTCAATCACCCTATAAGGTCCTTCCCAATTAGGAGCCAGTTTTCCCTCAGCCGGGTCCTTGGTCGCCAAAGTAGCTTTACGTAGAACCATATCTCCAACTTTGAAGCTTCGAGGCTTGACCTTTTTGTTGAAATAACGAGTCACTCTTGCCTGATATGCTGTCATAGCCACTTGGGCTTGATCCCGCTTCTCTTGTAGCAAATCCAAGCGCAACTGTAACCCCTCGTTATTAGTCTCGGATTGGAAGGTCTCTAAGCGATAACTGTCTGAGCCTACCTCGGCTGGAATGACTGCCTCAGTTTCGAATGCTAAGGCATATGGTGTCTCTTCGGTTGGAATTCTCTTGGTCGTTCGGTATGCCCACAATACTTCTGGCAGATCTTCTGCCCAGTTTCCTTTTCGATCATCCAGCTTCTTCTTCAAGATCTTGAAAATTGTTTTGTTGGTGGCCTCTACTTGCCCATTTGCCTGGGGGTGCCCTGGAGACGAGTAATAGTTCCTTATTCGCAGCTGGGCACACCAAGCTCGGAATGAGTCGCAGTCAAATTGCTTGCCATTATCCGTGATAAAAGCATGGGGAATGCCATACCGACATATGATGTTCTTCCATAAGAATCGTTCTATTGCTTTGGCTGTGATATTCACTAAGGCTTCAACCTCTGCCCACTTGGTGAAATAATCTACAGCAACAACCGCGAACTGTGCATTTCCCCTGCTCCGAGGCAATGGTCCTACTATATCTACCCTCCATTGGGAGAAGGGCCAAGGTGAAGAGATTGCACTCAGGTCCTCAGGTGGTTGATGAGTGACGTTAGCGAATCGCTGGCACTTGTCACAATTTCTGACTATATCTGCCGAGTCCCGATTCATGTTGGGCCAATAGAAACCTGCTCGGACTGCTTTATGTGCCAATATTCTGGCTCCAGAATGGCTTCCACAGACCCCTTCATGGATCTCTCTAAGGATATAATTTCCTTCATCCTTCGCAACACATTTTAAGAGTGGCAACGTGAAACCCCTTTTGTAAAGGACTCCATTTATCATTGTAAACCTTTCTGCTCTTACCTTCAATCGGATAGCCAGTTTTTTATCTGAAGGGAGTATTCCTCTTTCCAGGTATTCCACGATTTCTAGCTGCCAATTAGGTATGGTCTCGGCTATCGAGACCGACACCGTCTCGGTAACTGATGACTGTGGAAGAATTTGGATAGGAGTCTCGGCTTCAATCTCTTTACTAGCTGTTGAGGCCATCCGGGCCAACTGGTTTGCTCTTTCATTCTCTGGTCTCGAAATTTTCACAATGCTAAACTTCTCAAATAAAGCTTGCAGATCCTGCACCTTAGATAAGTATAACTTCATCTTGTCTCCCTTGGCTTCAAATTCCCCTCGAATGTGTCCTACAACGACTTGGGAGTCACTCCGTATTTCTACAAATTCGGCTCCCATTTCAAGAGCTAAACCGAGTCCTGCCAAAACTGCCTCGTACTCGGCCTCGTTATTTGTGGTCTTGAACTTCAACTTCAATGAACTACATAATTCTTCCCCATCGGGAGTAATCATTACTATTCCAGCTCCACCATGCTTCTTTGTAGATGATCCATCTACGTAGATTACCCAAGTCTCATCACTTCGCCAGCTGGTGATGTCTGGCAAATTAGTGAATTCTGCCAGAAAATCAGCCAGTGCCTGGCCCTTGAGAGAATTCCGAGGGAGAAACTCGATGTCGAATTCTCCTAGTTCAATAGCCCAATTGGCTAATCTTCCCGAATGATCTAGCTTTCTTAGTACTTTCTTTAGAGGGTATTCAGTCAACACCTTGATAGTATGAGCTTGGAAGTAGGGTCGGAGCTTCCTGGATGCTATAACCAAGGCGAAAGCCAATTTTTCCATTTGGGGATACCTTTCTTCAGCGCCTTTCAAAGCCCTACTTGTGAAGTATACGGGCTTTTGAGCTCCCTCTTCTTCTCGAATTAATGCCGCACTGATAGCCGTTCGGGATACGGCTAAATACAAATATAGTACCTCCCCAGGTATTGTCTGGCTCAGCAAAGGCATCAGGTATTCTTTCAGCTGTCCGAAGGCTTCTTCGCATTCGTCTGTCCATTTAAAGGCCTTTGGCAAGACTTTAAAAAACGGAAGACACTTATCGGTTGATCGTGAAATGAACCGATTTAGTGCCGCTATCCTTCCTGTCAATTGCTGGAGCTGTTTCAAGTTTCTCGGAGATTGCATATCCAAGACAGCTTGTATTTTTTCAGGATTGGCCTCTATTCCTCGGCTGGACACCATGTAAGCAACGAACTTTCCTGATGAAACTCCGAATGCACACTTTGAGGGATTTAACTTCATCCCGTACTTCTTCAAGGTTGCGAACGTCTCTTGCAAGTCGAGTATGTGGTCCTGTGGAAACACACCCTTGACTAGCATGTCATCAACGTATACTTCCATATTGCGTCCGATCTGGTCTCGGAACATCTTATTTACCAGCCTCTGGTATGTTGCCCCTGCGTTCTTCAAACCAAAGGGCATGACTTTATAACAGTACAGGCCTCGGTCAGTTATGAACGCAGTTTTCTCACGGTCTTCAGGATGCATGTATATCTGGTTGTACCCAGAGAAGGCGTCCATGAAGCTGAGTAAATCATATCCAGCTGTTGAGTCCACCAATGCATCGATGCGAGGTAATGGAAAACTATCTTTTGGGCAGGCCTTATTGAGGTCAGTGAAATCCACGCACATCCTCCACTTTCCATTGGACTTTTTGACCAATACTACATTGGCCAACCAGTCAGGATAATATACTTCTTCGATGAAACGTGCCTCGAGAAGTTTCTCCACTTCTTCTGCTATGGCTACATTCCATTCAGGGGCGAATTTTCTTCTTTTTTGCTTCACCGGTTTCACACCTGGATCCACATTTAGCTGGTGAAGGATGTCTTCAGGATCAATTCCTGGCATATCTTCGTGAGTCCACGCAAAAACTTCTAAATTTCTTCTTAGGAAAATGATGAGGCTGTCTCGGATTTTGGGACTGAGCTGCGTCCCAATCTTCAAAGTCTTGTCTCCACTTATTACCACATCCTCCAGAGGTTCAGCTGGTTCCCCTTTTGGGTCATTCCTGTTATTCCCACCTACTGTACCAATTACAATAGGAGTCGGATCCGAGACCCTCTTGAGAGACGTATTATAACATCTTCTCGCCTGGATTTGATCTCCCTTTACT
>NC_081542.1:37822123-37832944 GCF_901000735.1 Corylus avellana
TCGTCCGGTCTCGCTTCCTCGGATCACCCCGCAACTTACTTGGCCACCTGAAAGCTGGGTCTCTTCTGATTTCCATAAACACTTCGTTGACCCTAGTATTCAAAGGTGTGAACCTTCGATCTTCACGTCGCCGGGGTTCTGTCTTTGGGACTGATGGTACAGTCTTTTTTACTACTCTCTTCTGAAACCTTTCTTCCTTCGGAGCGGACACTATAGGTGGCTCCTTTTTAGCGTCGTCTTCCTTTTTGGCGTCCTCCTTCTCCCGGTCTTCTTCCTCTTGACCTTTTGTGAGGGCCTTAATCATTTCCTCCTGATTAATATACTCTTCTGTTTTGGCGATAAACTCAGGAAGAGTTATTTCTGTAGAACTTTTTGATACTTCGGCCATTAGAGGCCCGTTTGGCCTGACTCCATGCCATAATGCAGATAATACCGTTTGATCCCCCGGATTATCCACTAACAATTTTTCTTTATTGAACCTATGCATGAAATCCTTCAGACTTTCTTCCTTCCCTTGACGTAATGACAGTAAGCAAGCCGAGTGCTTCCTTCTCTTCTTGGTAGCCAGGAATTGGCTTAAAAAGAGACTTCCAAGTTCTTTGAAACTGTCAATTGACTTGGCAGGCAATCTGGCAAACCAATCCTGAGCAACTCCTTCCAAAGTGAGAGGAAAGGTTCTACATGCTATTTCATCCGGAAACCTATGAAGGGAAAAATGAACACGGACGCTTTCCATATGTTCAGAAGGGTCGCCACTACCGTTAAACTCCTTGACGCGAGGCATCTTGAAGTTTTCAGGCAAAGGGAAACTTAACACTCGATCAGTGAAAGGCAGGTCGGTGTTATCCATAAGCCCCGAAGCAGGGGTTTTTCCATCCTTTTCAGCCAGCTTGTGAGTTAGTTCTTCGTACTTTTTTTTTTAAAATCTTCCATGTCAGCACTCATCTGGGCCTCATTTCGCCCTTGAAATTGCTTCCTTCGAGGCCTAGTATGCTGAAACCTCTCTGGGTTTTGCTGCTCACGATGCTCCTCATTCTGGACAGTAGTATGATGGCTAGGTTGGACTGAACTTGCTTCCTCATCGCGATGGGAATCTGCAGTTCGCTTCCCATCACGAATCTCCCTTCGCCTTTCCCTCTCACGCCGTTCTTCACGCCTTCGTGCTCGCTCTTGATCCCTCTGGCTATTCCAGCCTTCAGCAGCTGTGAGCCTGATAGCCAAGTCTTCATTCTGCTTTTTCAGAACCTTCATAGATTCAGACATCTGCTTCATGAATTCGGCTAGATCGGATGGTGGTGGTACGTTGGAGGCTGCAGCAGTGGAACGGGTAGTCACCATTTGAGATTAGTAGAGAACTGATGAAAATCGAGTTTCCCACAGACGGCGCCAAATTGTTGAAGCACAGTTTTCCAAAAGATGACGTGGCACGCTTGCCGAGCTTGAGTTGGACCAACACCCGAACAATTTGATTGCACAACAAAGAAGAAAGAAGGATCGAAGTGACCGGGGGTGAGCCGGCGTGAGCACTCCGATGCCTAAGTCAGAATGGGAAAGGATAACAGTAACAACTGCAGAGCTCAAGTTATGAGAGTTGTGATTACCTTTGCTTTGATCATATGACTTGTATTTATAGGCATTTGGAGAAAGTTTGATTTCCCACTTATTAAGGAATCTTATCCCTTGATATTAGCTAAACAAACATTTGAATGAAAAGATTATGTTTGTTAGTTCTTCCACGATTTAAGCGACTTGAGATCAGAGGATCCGCTTTGTAATCTTTTAAGATATCAGAGTTATTCCCTCTACCGAGACTTTATATGTCCTGAGTTATTCTCGGACTTTATGGTCTCGTCTATGGGTTGTCTCGGATTCGTGGTCTCGAATGACATGAGTAGGTCTCGGACTCGGATCTCTCGAGTAGGTCTCGGACTCAGGCCTCTTGAATAGGTCTCGGACTTGGGCTTCCTCTGGCTGGGCCCAAGGGTTGCTCAATAAAGGGTAGGCTAGTTCATGACCCAACATCACTCATAATTATTTAAGTGGAGAGAAGGTTTGGGGCTTAACAGAATTCAATTCTATGGCCCTCACTTCCTTAGCTCACGCCTCTGTCACTCTTTGGTTGTAATGAAATGACAATCGTCTAGGTGGCAGGGGATGAGATATTGTGGACGTACATGGTTATGGTGCATTTGTTATTGCGATTTTATAGACAAAAATTACAATTTTAAACTAAATTGCAAAAAATTGATAGCTCAGGGTTTTGTTTTTAAAGAATTTGAGATTTGAAAACACACAATTTTAAAAGTTAAACTGCGATTTTAAAAGCCAAATTACTGATTTGTCAAAGGCTTAACTGTATTTTTAAACATCACATTTTCAAATTACACTTTAAAATTACAACCTCAAACAAACTCTTAATCCAGCCATCCTAACCGGTTAAGATTAGGTTGACTTAAATATTATAGGCTTGGCCAGCTAGACGTTAGTATTGCCACTAGGCTTGGCTCAAGGTAATGCCAAAAGTGGGTCGATTCAAAAACTATAAAAAGCCAGCTTAAGAAGATATTTATTATATGGTGCACCACTATCAATCCTTTTCTCCACTTTAAACGCATTAATTTTATAGTCATAATTTAAACCAACTCTCTCTCTCTCTCTATATATATATATATTAGTCATCAACACATTTTGTCAATCTTTTCTTATTATTAGTTTTCTTTAGTTAGAGGGGGGCAAAAGACAAGTGGAGGTGCATACTTGTCCAAATTTGCAATTGGTACGTGCATGTGCTAATTAACATATTTTCACAAATTTGCAATTTGTTTACATAAAACAAGCTACATCAATTAATAGAATATGAATATAATAAATAAGTGTGACGAGCAGTGACATATTTGAAATTTACCTATTTTTATTTTCTGAAAATGGCTTTTAATAAACTGTAAGAAAATCAAAACTTAAAAGCATAGCTGTTTCAACAATTTTGTTTTTCCTAAATTAAAATTTTTAAAAATTCAACTTGATGTTTTTTTTTAAACATATTATTTTCTCGAATAATGTTTTAAAAGCAGTTTTTGAAAACATGTTTACACTTCGGTAGATCATTTTGGAACAGCTTTATATTTTTTGAATTAAAAAATAAAAGCTTAAAACGAAACATATTTCCACCTCACTAAATACGGAAATTGATCATCTCCATTTCAAGTGAAATGGTGAAATGGAAAGGATTCACTTGAAATGGAGAGGATCCATTTCGTGTAATTAGGAGGGCATACTTGTCCAAAACATTTTGTCCAATAAATAAATGAATATAAATTAAATAATTAAATGCATTTTTTGTTATAGTAGAATAGACAACTCTTGAAAACCATACTACGTACAAGCATAAATTTTAAGGACATAAATTATTAGTGGGTTGTAAGAATTCCTCCAACTCAATCTTTAAAAGTGTCATATGTATCTATTTTGTTATAATAATAATTATTATTTTTTCTAATAAAAAGAGGACAAAGATACGAGATTGATAGTGGAGATTTTAGATTTTAGATTTTACTTTTTTTTTTTTTTGGTAAATATATTATAAGTCCTTGAATTGATGCACCAAAAATTTTATCTCCCTAAGTTTTATTTTATTTTTATTTTTATTTTTTTTTCAAAAATTTACTCTCTAGGTCAATCGAAATGCTAGTAAAATTCTTATCTTCAAAATTTTCTAACCCAATCAAAACGTATCGTTTTGCCACTTCAACATATTAATTTTTTTTTATTAATTTAATTAAAAAAATTAAATCTAAAAAAAAAAAAAAAAAAAATACCAAAGAGAGCGTTAACGGTGGTAAGGTGTGAAAAATTTTGAGAGAGAGGACAAATTTGGATTTGGGGTCTTGGAGAAAAAATCAAAAAATTACCCAATATATGGTTGTTAGAAAGTTAGAAACCATTGATCTGTTCTTTTTCTTTTTTATTTTTATTTTTATTTTTTTGATCTGTTCATTGATCTGTTCTTCTTCTTCTTTTTCTTTTTCACCTCCTACTATTTCACAACTGGAAATTTTTTTTCAGAGACCCCAAATCCAGATCTGGGATAACTAAAAAATAACAAGGTGAAAAAAAATTTCATCCAAGCTACTGCTATCTTTAAAAAGACCGGTAAAAGTTATAAATTCATCTATCTCCTGCTTCTTTGACCGATGTGGGACAAACCCATTAGGCACCTAACATATTTCAATGGAGGCCATTGGGTCCCGTTTAGGCATTTTCCATTTGTCAACATATTGGGAACTACTTTTTAGTATTTTGATTACTGTGCAAAAGTCGCTGCACATGCATTTTCTTTTGTCATTGCTCTCTAGTTGCGAATTTGTCAAGGGATGAGGAGCTGAGTACCATAAAATGTGGGCTCAGACAAGAATTTGGATTTTGTTTTCTTCTGTTTGGTGCATCTACATGGGTGTGATTCTATCATTTCATTTCATGCACTACAGGGTGGTGATAAAAACTTATTGTCAGGGAGCAAATACTTTTAGTCTTTTACCACTCCTATGTTCCTTATCAACCAGCAGGATGTGAGTTGGGAATAGCTTCCGCATGTTTTGTTCAGCAAGGAAGACCAAAAACAAAAAGAGAGAGAGAGAAAATACCTCCTACTAGACATATAAAAACAAGTAACAAGTAATAATTCGATTATGCTATGTCTTTAATTATTGTAAAAGTGTATTTGGTAATCATTTTAATCAATTATTTCAAAATATTTTGGACCAAGTAAGACTTTAATGGATTCTTTTACTCTTAGAATAAATTTTAGGGGTGGCAAAATGGGTACCTATACACGACCCGATTACGACCCGCGGGTACCCGTTACACGATTAGCCTATACCCAGACACGACCCGTTTAGCTAAACGGGTAATCGGGTTTGACACGATTATGACACGAAAATAATCGGGTAACCCGACACGACCCGATTACCCTAAACTATAAATTTTTTTTAAAAAAAAATTAAAATTCAAAATTGTAATAATAATACTAATACATCAATATAGTCAATGCAAAAAATTGAGTTCTAAGAGATTAAAGGCTTTAATAAAGGATAAGAAAAAAAAAAAAAATTGAAAAGTGACCGTAATTGACAAATTGTACTCCAAAATAAATTACTAAACTCATAATTTCACCTAAACTTAAAAGTTAAAAGTTAAAACAAGTAAGTTCATTTATTAAAATAGTCCACTTATAATTTAGTCCCACATGTAACAAAAGTGTTAAAAAATTAATTTGAACAAATATACAAATTCTCAGACATTTTTTTTAGCATCTAACCCTGGGCCAAGACTCAATATTTTTGAATTCCATGAGAGCCATAGAAGACCAAAACCCTTATTTAATTGTGCAAATACATTTATCAAAATGTGTAATATAATAGAATAGTTATAATTTGAGAGACCGAGTGAGAGGGAGTCAGGGAGAGGGTTAGGTTACAGAATAGTGAGAAATTGAGAATACACTAATACAGGGAGTCAGGGACTGATTTTTTGTTCAAAAATCAAAATGGTAAACAGGTAAGGTAAAGTAAGACTAGTAAGTTAAGTAAGTGAGTCAAAGTGTCAAACTGACGTGAGTTGTGGGCAGTGGGCTGTGAGCCTGTGAGCTGTGAGTCAGTCAGTCCTCACGTGAAAAAATCAGAAAAAAAAACCGGGTCGGCGCCCAGCGGGTCCAAAAAAAAAAAAAAAAAACGGGTCTGGGGAGTCGACTCGCTGACCCGCCAGACACGAAATTTTCGGGTCTTAATCGGGTAGACCCGATTACGACCCGAACCCGATTAGCCCAAACCCAATACCTATTTTTTCGTGTCGTATTCGTGTCGGGTTCGCGGGTCGTGTCAAAATTGCCGGCCCTACTTAGATTTGTTCACTTTAACTATAATTGAATGTAATATTTGTGGTTTTTTATTATCTTTTAGTTGAAATTGAACTATGTGTATTTATTATAATATCCATTTTGAGATAAATAAACTTTCAGTTCAATTTGGATAATGTTGTTGTAGACCAAAGTCGATAATTTTGAGTGGTTACGTACCCGCTAATTATGAGACTAATCATGATAAATTATTAGGGTTTAGTGGTTCAATGCAGATAATGTTGTTGTACACCAAAAAACTATGATTTTAGGGAAAAATATAAAAAAAGCCTCCAAAATTACCAGCCGTTTTCGATTTAGTCCCATAATGTTCCAAAAGTGATAAAGTAGCCCCCCAAACTACCGCATTTTGGCCACTCTGTTAGTCAAAACAGTCAGTTTGGACGGAAACTGCAAAACGACGTCGTTTGGTTACGGGTAAGTTACTACAATGCCTTTGTATATATATATATTTGAAAAAACAAAGAAGCAAAACATTAGGGTTCCCTTACCCTAAGCAAAACGGCGCTGTTTTGCTTAGTGGTAAGGATTAATACTGAAAGGGAGTCCCTACTATGCGGCTATGCTGCAAAAGGGATATTTTGCAACATCAACTCTTGTGGCGACACATCACCAAGCTCATTTTCAATAAATAAAATCAAAGCAGCAAACCAAAAAACAAACCGGCGCTAGCAAACACACCCCCACCGGCACCGGAGAGCATACAACCGGTCAGCATCACCGGCCAGCGAAAACCAGCTTTCCGCCCGAAAAAATCAGCATTGCCGACCAGCTTTCTTTTTCCCAAACCCTCTTTTTCTTGTTCACAATTACCTACCTAAATTAATAGGCAAATAATTGTGTGTTTTACCCGCAAGTGCACGAGGTCAACACAGTAGTACAATGTGCAAATACGGAATCATTCCCACGAGGATTGCTGAATCTTGCTTAAAATCAATTTCAAAAGTAAACTAAAACAAAGATTGAGTTGAGTTGATAATGATAAAAAGGTAGGGCTTTGATATCCACCACTAATTATATTTAGTTAATATATCAATATGCCAATGTTTTGATCATGTTATGAATATCTAATGTTTGTCAACCTAAGGGCATTGGTGTTTACTCCTTAAGCTATTAATTTTCCTAAGCAACAAGTTAGGCATGAGTGTCTACTCTAATTCTTTTCTTTCTTAAAGGATTTAGCATGGATGTATATTAAGTTGTTCTTTAGGAAAGCATAAAAACTATGGAAATCGATAAACACATGAAGCTTAGGGCATGAGTGTCTACTCCCGGTTCCCCATGTCGATTAACCTAAGAACCCGGTGTGGATTACTTTTGTTACTTACGTTAAACCAAGGATTCAGTCATCCAAATTGATTTAACTAACTAATCCATACCACATGCATATGTTGATCAGGCACACAAATATGAGGAATTCATGAAACTAGGTATTAATCAAGTTAGATATCATAACAAGATCATCACAGAGGCCCCAATATTGAAATATTAAATAAATATAACTAGGGCTTCAATCTAGCCCTACTAATAAATTAGCTACACATAAAATTAATGTTAAACATCTTCATAAAAGAAAAGAAAAGAAAAGAAAAGAATAAACCCGAGACTTGAAATTCAAGAGCTCATTTTCTTCTCCTTACAAGGCACCCCTATTCTAGAGGCTTAAGGGTCTATTTATAAGTTTTAGAAGTCCTTGACAAAGTAGTAAACCTAGGGATTTCGTAGGGTTTTGAGACCTATTACAATTGGGAGTTGAAAAACCCTAATATGGAAAGCGGGACATTCTGGCCGCCGCTTGGGCTTTGTTTGGTAATGGGGATGGGGTTGGCCCAAACACTGTTCATCACCATTTCCCGAAAAAATCAACATCAAAACATTCTAACTTTTTCACTTTAAATATCAAATCATTCACTTTTTATTATTATTCAAATAAAAAATCACTACAAAACAATACTTTTTCACTTTTCCATACCACTTTTTCATTTTTTTATACCAAACATTCTTACTTTTTTCACATCAATCTACATCAACTATAGTGTTTAGGCCATCCCATTTGCCAAACACCCCCTTGATGTGTCCCCTGTGCATGGGTGCGATCGATCGCAGCCCGTGTGCGCTCGATTGCAGGTCTGCGATCGATCCTTCTTCTGTCATGCGCTCGATCGCTCCTGGCCTGATTTGTGTTGTGTCCTCTCGGGTACTGCTCTCGATCGCAGATACCTTGTGATCGATCGCAGTGTCAGGGAGCTCCAATTTTTCCCATCTTCTCTCTTTGTGCCCAAATCGTCTAGATTTACTTCATTTTCTTCCAAAAGCTTGCAAAAGTATGAAAAACACAAAAAGGAATTAAAATGGCCTAATTAACTAAAACCAAAGGATTAAAACATGCAAGTTAAGGACTGAAAATATGAATATTTTAGCACTTATCACTTTTTTTTTCTCCCAAACCCAGCATCGCCGTCCAGAAAAACCCTATTTTCTTTCTCCCAAACTCTCTTCTCTTCATCCAGAAAAAACCAGAAAAAAAGGGCCGGCGAAAAAACAAGAAAAAACAAAACAGAAAAAATCAACAAACCAGAAAAAACAAATCCCAAACTCCAAATCCCTTCTTCTTCCCAAACTCCAAACCCCAATCAGCCGAACCAAGACAGACCCAACAAAATCAACAAAAACAAATTTCTGCAATCAGCTACATCAACAACCCAATCAGATATACGACGGGATCCAGGGAAACCCAGCCTTAAAACTCATTTCTAATGCCTCAAAATCGTTTTTGGATTCAAAACTAAAACCTAGAGGGGAAGATTAACCCTTAGGGAATGTTATCACCCTAAAGGTATCCACCGGAGACGGCTGCCGGCTGGAGAAAGGAGACCCGTGGGTCTGCCCGCGTGACCCAGAGAAGAAAGAAGAAGAGAAAGTGGGAGAGAAAGAGAAGTGCTGCAAATTTTCAGTGAAAAAGAGAGAAGAAGAGAAGGTGGGAGAGAAGAATTAAGTGTATTAGCTTGTAGAGGTTTTTTTTGCATTTTATTTGCAAGTGGAGTACCCTACATCTTTTCCCATTTCATCACCAACCTATTTGCAATTCACTTTGTGGTTGTGTTCATCTGTGTGAAGTACCTTCCTGTCCACAAGGTCCCAAAAGAAGAAAGGTTCCTTGTAAAGCGGATTGGACCTAACCATAAAAGAGGTTTCTTATGTTTGAGGAAAACGATCGGTTGGATGGGGAAGATGGGACCGGCTGCGCAGAGAAGTAGGTATTTCAGTATTAATCCTTACCACTAAGCAAAACGGTGCCATCTTCTTGTTTAAAAAAAAAAAAAAAAATTCATACAAGGGCATTGTAGTAATTTACCAGTAACCAAAAGACGTCGTTTTGCAGTTTCAGTCCAAACTGACGGTTTTGACTAACGGAGTGGCCAAAATGTAATAGTTTGGTAGTTTGGGGGGCTACTTTATCACTTTTAGAACATTAGGGGACTAAATCGAAAACGGTTGGTAGTTTGTAGGGCTTTTTTATATTTTTCCCATGATTTTATTGAGTGATTACATACTTGACCATTGTGAGACTAACGATGATAAATTAATATGTTATTTTGCTTTATTAAGAGAGTTTATTGTGTGTTGCGGGCTTTAGTGTGAATTTGAAATAAAAATTATGAGTAAGAGTGTATTCTGTATTGCGGATTCTAGCATATATAAGATGAACATCTTATTATTTAGGGGAATGATGAACTTATGAGAGCATATATATATTTTTTTTGTGTTTTTTTTTTTACATAGATAATAAATCTTGTTGTGATGTCCTCAACTTTGGACAGTCATGGTCTATCTCTTTAATTATCTGCCATCATAGTCCTAACGGGGACTAATTATGAATACTAGTATGTATTTCTCAATATCAATTAGTGGTTATAAGTATAGATTTGGTTACGAAGGTTGACACCTATTATATCTGCTGATGAAAATCTAATGAGGAGAAATATCTATCTCTAAGCTCCTTTGGACCATATGGATATACTTTTTTCTTTTAGAATTGGAAATGTTTTTATATGATTTTGTTGCGGTTGGTGTAACGCCTCCAAAATTAGCTTTGGCTAACTTGGCAGGATTACTGGTAATTACCATAGTTTAACTAACTTGTGGCCAAATGAGGAATCGCCCCTCTAAGCATTATCAAAGTTAATGCAAAGGAATGTGAAATAAAATATGAGAAAACTATTAAATAATCAAATGGATAAGTAAAATTCACAAATTTAAAGACATGGAGCAACTAATCCATAATAAAAGGGCAAACCTGATAACAGTATGAAGATTCTAAAGCAAGGTCCGTAGTGGCAACCGTACCACTCTTGGGTTCTAGTGACAAACTTCCTAAAAGGGTAATAACAGCGTAAGTCTAGAGACTTAGTAAGTAAACTTCACAATTAGGTATGATTGAGCCCATTTAAGCAGAAACAAACGTGCAGTTTTGGTAAATATTTTAAAGGAGGTGTTGTCTTCATTAATACACCTTGTGAGTATGGTTTGGTTAATAAAAAGAATGATGTACTCTCGGCAGCAATCACCTAAGTATTTTAAATGCAGAAAAACTAGTATTTTATAGGTCATAACTCTCATGTATGGTCTACCCGAGATATTATCCATTCTCAGCAGTGTTGGCGCTGTCCTGATGTACCTGTAATACAACACTGGTGCCTCGGATATTGTACGCTACCATCCATCCCATTAGTGGCACGACCGAGTTCGACCTTGGGTGGCCCACACCACTAGTGATGTATGTCCTATAGTGACCAACCATTAGGGAATGGTTATGCCGGCCACGAAACCATTGGATCCAAAGCTCATATAATAACACACTCAATTGACCATAAAATGAAGTTTATATAGTAGGCCCATGGCCATTATAC
>NC_081542.1:37833044-37862211 GCF_901000735.1 Corylus avellana
AAAACAATGACAATATACCCCTCAAAAAATATCCTTAAAATTTTGAAAAAAAAAAATTAAATTTTAATATTTTTATTTTTATTTTAGTAAAGGTAATTTTGTCATTTTAAAAAAATTAGGGGTACATCGTCATTGTTTTGGTAGTTTGAAGGACAATTAATAGTTCGAAAAGTAAATTATCATTAAAATGATAGTTTGAGGAAGTTAAGTGAACTTTACCCAAAATTAAATTTATACCGTGTTTTTTTACGGCATTTAAGTCAAGTTAGTCAAAATTATGCTTGGAAAGAAAAAAACGTGAAGGTGGTCTGACTATTAAGTGGGTCGGTCGGTGCGAATGGAAATTTTCTGGGAAAATGGGAGACATTACTGAGCCGTTGCTTTCCTTTTATTTTGTTATTATTTTTATTTTTATTGGGCTGCTAATCTGCTATTTTCGTTGAACGAATTGTTGATTTCAAATGAGAAGGAAATTTCATGAGAAGCCATGTTTTAGATCCTAAACAAATTTGACACGGCATCTACTTTGACTCTCAGGAAATTTCATGACAAGCCAAGAAATTCGGCGCTTTTGTAGTGTGTAATGTTTTGTAATTATCAACTTTTAGTATTTTATTTTTAAGAATTTCTTTATTCTTTTTGGAAGAGGAGTACTGGTAGTATTTGAGATTTTTTGTTTTTTATTTCTACATTTAGTGAGAAAATTGTAGTATGGTTAGAATTAATAACTGCTTTAGACAGTTACAGCTAGCGGCAACCGTAACTGCTTTAGAAAAGAAATTCTTACAAATTAATTAAAGGCAATAATTAGTGCATTGATTTAAATTCCATACGATTGAAACTAACATCATAAAAAATAAAAATACCAAAAAAAAAAATCATAAAAAATGTAGACAGAAAAATAAATAAATCCTACTGTTAATTAAAAGAAATCGGTGAATGACCGAAACACCAACACGTCAACACCAATGGTGTTTTCTAGAAAAGAAGCAAAACAAAACAAAAGCTTACATTAATATTTATTTTGTTTTATAATGAGACTGTAGCGAACTTTGCATCTGGCCTATTAGCTCAGTTGGTTAGAGCGTCGTGCTAATAACGCGAAGGTCGCAGGTTCGAGACCTGCATGGGCCATTCTATGTTTTACCCTTACAAAGCTTTGTTTTAAAGCACAATATTATTCTGATCCAGACGGCTCTTGACACCAGTTTTATTAAATGTTCATCCACTTGTATTTTTGAATGCAGGGCAATCTTTCACCATAAGAGCAGTAACAACGGGTCTTTATTTAAATGGAAGAAAAACTTTTAATTTTTTTTTTAAAAAAAAAATTCTTTCCTCAGGCATTTATTTGAACTGAATATTTAAATAGTTTTTTGTGGCGTCAAATATTGCCTGGGTATGAAAAATGAGATGTGTTTATATAAAACATGCTCTCTTTAAATGGTATGAGGTCTTTTGGGATAACCCAATAACAAAACTCTGCAAGCTGAGGCCCAAAGCGGACTATATCATATTATTTGGACCAGGGTGTTACACTTTTCCTTTTTTCTTTCTATCCCCCTAAGCATTTATTTGAAAGAATATTTAAATGGTACAAAGAAATGATAAGGCTAAGAGGAGTTATTGTGAAGTTTATTTAAATTAAAAAACAAAAAAGTAATTTAGTTCCCTAAATTTTTTAAAAATAAAATAAAGAAAGCTACTAGTAGTGTTCCGAAGTTGTACATGCAACTCGTGTCTACTTAGTACTGCTCAAAATGTTGAAACTAGATTTTTTTTTTTTTTTTGGTCTGGCCCAGAAAAATAAAAAGAATTACTTGTATTTTTTATTTATTCTTTTCATTTGAAAAACCGGCTGCGTATAACGGCTTTATTCACCTTGTGGTATGTTCTTCTTGATACGTCTACTTTTCTTACGATTATACTTATTCATAGCCTCTATCATGTTAGGTGGGGAAAGGGTATAAGTCACCAGGGTGGTCAAGGGTAGGGGAGTTCCCCACAACCCACCTCTTGGAAGGTTCAACGGGCTCCACCACCTTCTCAAGGAGGGTTCCCCCAAAACCTACCATAACTCCCATATGATATAGGGAGGGGGAGTGGCCTGCTTTACTTTTTCATCACCCCAACTGCATCCATAGGATGGGAGGAGATGGTCGCAAAGATAAGAGAAATCTTCGCAAACCACCTTCGCAAGAGTTGGGAGTCACCAGGGAATCCCTACCACCAGAGTCAAAAGAGATTTTCCCTTGTCGTGATTTTATTTTAAGAGATGTTGATATACCAAGAATGTAAACATGACAACATTTTATGCAACTTTTTGTGCATATGACAAAAATCCCATTAGTTTTAGAATTCAAAGAAGCTTCATAATAAAGCGGCAACATTTAGGTTATGATTGGGTACACAAAATGGTTATTCCACTAGAAAAAGAAATAACTTTGATTGAAAATAAAAGAATGTGAAATAAAATAGCCTCGAAATAGCCATTCCTATGACCCATGAGAGAATGATTGAGAGGAATAACTATTCCTTAATTTTAAGAATAGTCATTCACTTATGGTCATGAGAGTGGCTATCCAACTCATGTGCCATTAAAGGTGTTATTTTTCTCTCTAGCGCCTCCAGAAAGAGAAAAGCAAGACTTGGGGTGGGAAGAACGGCTGTCCTGGTTCTTCCCACCCCCTCCTCCCCTCTTCTATTCCTCATCCTCCTCTCTCTCTCTATTATGCCTCTCACCGGTGATTTTTTTTCTCCGGTTTTATCCATCACCTTGTGCGATTTATCCCATTTCCGCCTGAAATCCCAACACCAGACCCTTATCCGCCGCTCCTTCGCCTCCTCAAAGCCACGGCTACAGCCTTTTCGTTCGGTTTTGTCATGGGTCTCCGATTTGGTTTCTTTGAAGTTCGATCTCGTTTTCCATGGCGGCCCCGCCACCTATCACGTCCTTCCACCATCGTCTCCGGCTTCATCTCCTCCATCTATCGCGTCTCAACCATCTCCACCGTTGGGGTTACTGATTTTAGGTTGAAGAGATTTTATTATGTTTTATTTGCTTGTATTTGTTGTCTCTTTGTATTTCCTTGTATTTTTTTGTTCAGTGTTCATTTTCTAGGCTAGATCATTGATCTGGCCTTTTTTTTGTATTTTTTATAGAGATCTTCCTCTCCTTTTCGACTACTGATGGTCGGCTATGTTGTTCTTTTCCGACCACTGATGGTTATGTCGGCTACCCTTTGGGGTGTTGTTCCATTTACGAAATATATATGTTTATTACAGCCTATTTTGGCCATTTCGGTTTGCTTGATGGGCCAAGTCATTTATTTGACTCATTCCCAGCTGTTACTAGAATTTCTCTGTCATTTTCATTTGTGTTCTTGTAATTTCCCTTCTCCCTCCCCCTCACTTAAAAAAATAAAAATAAAAAATAGTAGAATGGCTATCCAAGTTTTAAGAGTATATAAGTACTTTAATACCATTCTCGCAACTTAATAAAGAATTCTTCTTTTTTCCTTAACGTAATAACCATTCCGCATACCAAACATACCCTTCACCGTTGAAGAGAAATACATAGACAACGCTTGAGTTTCATATTGGTAGATTGGTATGTCAACATAACTTTATGCCTGTTAAACAGAAGAATTAGTTTTTTTTTTTTTTCCTTTTCTATTAAAATTATATCACTATTTGGAAAGCCTCGCGCGACATAAAATTGAATCTTTATAAAATGTGAATAGACTCAAATCAATCAGATTCCATCTCCTTACCGACTTATAATTGTCATGCGAGTATTATCAAAAGCAACATTGGCTATAAGAAAGAGTAACTATTGATGGAGATAATGAACATTTTAATTTCCTATAAACCTATCACCAACGTCAAGGATCCATAGTGGCAAGCCTAATACTCCGCTGTATGTCAAGATCATCTGATTGATGGAAGATTTGGCATCAAGTAATTCAACGGGCATTGCGAGTTTACCTTACAGGAGATTATCAAGTTGTGCTTGCAGATCCTGTATAGACACCATATTGATGATGTTTTGTATCTCTTCAGGGGAGTATTCTGCTTTTAACATGGATTGTACCTGTACATGGGCTTCCACGATGTTTGTCCTGTATTTACCCAAATAAAAAGGGGGGAAAGCACTTGATTATGATAAATTTTCATTCAACTGAGCAAGAAGAAAATTTGACATAAGTCACAATGAATAGAATCAAAGATGCTTATGGTACATATTTTATTCAACCGAAAATATGTATAAAAAGAATGCAATTACAATGATTATAGAATTTAAACATATGTGGGTATCTTCCCAGATAGCCTTCCAGAATAATTTAAAAAAATAATAATAATTTAAGCATATCCCTAATCAACTTCAGGTTAGGAGCAAATAATCAAACCATATATATAGGGTTGACAGCTGTTTAAAATAACCTAGGAAAGAAAGACAAAACATGAACCAATAAACTTACTTTATTGGTTTGAAAAGTATTGTTCGTGTTGATGGGTTCTGCAGATAGAGCTTCATCTTTGCCATAACTGGCGGCAACTCTTGCTGTATAGCAGCGCTTACCTGTTCCAATTATACAGAATCAAAACAAGTGAGCCTCGAACATCTTAAGCATGACTTAGACAATGTCCATTTGGATACCAAACAAAATGACCCTGGAAATCAAACATGTTATGCCAAATCCTTTCATACAAGATCTATCACGCACATGTGCATGCTTGAAAAGAATTTATCATGTAACATCCTCACGTTTAATATAGTTTGCATTGGCAAAGAGAAAATGGGAAAACAATTTAGAGAATGTTCCTCGCTCAACTAAAATCAACAAATAGCTTTTTTTATTGAGATGTCATAAATCAATAAAACTTCATGACATACCTTCTGAACAAGTTCAGCCACCTTATCTGGAGTAGCAAAAGCTTGATCCTTAAGTGGTTTGGCCATAACCGACTCTAGCTTTTGATTCTGATTGCCCGAGGATAGTGCAAATTTCACAGCTGTCACCTACAAAACAAATTGGTAACATTTACATTCTATATGAGAGATTCTTTTTCATAAGCAATACATGGAAAACAGGTTGTAGGTAATATATGAGAGAATTTAAATGTCTGATGTTCGACTTATTACTAATTATAATGGTTAGACAGTAAACTTGCACCTTAATAATAGAAATCATATGGCGAAACTGGTTTTTATGATACTTTTGTGCATAATTTGTAGACTTCTATGAGGTCATCTTAGAAGTACCCAAAAAAAAAGTGGAATTGAAGAGGAGCAAGGTTTTCTATTCCATAATGATGTAAATTTTCTCGTGTCTTTCCCCGGGAATAAGCCAAGTGACATCTGTTTTTCTTTTTCTTTTTTTTCTTTTGAAGTAAATTTTCTCACTTCTACTTCTTTGGATACACGCACATTAGATGGACCTTCCCCTATATCACAAGACACTTTGATTTTTAGCTGCCTTCATACTTAATATTCAATAGGGGTGGCATTTGTGTTCACTTTAGGTCGTGTCAACGCATAAGTATAAAATTATACAGGTCAACCATAACCCAATCCATTTAATTAAATAAGTCAGAGCCTTGAACCCAATCTTGCTAATTTCGTATTGGGTTCGTGTGGAGTTCGTAGGTTGTCAAAAATTGTCAGCCCTAAGTATCACATGTTAGGTTCGAGTCATGTAGAGATATGGGTATAAGATTAATAAGTCAAGATTAAGGCCCTGAAGTTGAATTTGAAGACTTGGAATGAGGAGGTGTTTGGTAATATTGACAGGAATAAGAGGATGCTTCTTGAAGAGCTTCGGTTGTTGGATGTGAACGAAGCAAGTAGGGCCTTGGATGAGGGGGAGGTTACGAGGAAGGCGGAAGTGACTCGAGACCTAGAGAATTGCACGCTTATGGAGGAGGTGAGTTGGAGGCAGAAATCAAGGGTGATGTGGTTGAAGGAAGGTGATAAGTGTACTAAGTTTTTCCACTCCATAGCAAATTCTAACAGAAGACGCAACTCTATGGATACTCTCATGATTGGGGATCACATCACTTCCAATCCGACCGAGATTAGTGAGCATGTAGTCGAGTTCTATCAAAAACTTTTCTCGGAGCAATGTCATTGGAGGCCCGTGGTAGAGGGTATTTCATTTGATTCCATTTCGGAGGCGGAGGCTAGTTGGTTGGAGAGAGACTTCGAAGAGGACGAGGTTAGAAAGGTAGTGTTTAAAATGAACGGTAATAAGGCGTCAGGCCCCGATGGGTTTACTATGGCCTTTTTTCAAGCTTGTTGGGAGGTGGTGAGGGAGGATGTTATGAACGTGTTTAGTGCATTTCATGCAGGAGGGATGTTTGAGAAGAGCCTCAATACTTCGTTCATTTCACTTATTCCGAAGGTTCCCGGCGCTACCAATCTTAAAGACTTTCGGCCTATTAGCCTCGTGGGAGGTATCTACAAAATCATAGCTAAAGTCTTAACAAATAGATTGAAGGTAGTTCTGGAGAAGATTATTTCTCAGTCTCGAAGGGCCTTTATCAAGGGGAGGCAGATCCTAGATCCGATCTTGATTTCCAATGAATGTCTTCATAGTCGGTTGCGATCTGGGGAGCCAGGGATTATTTGCAAAATGGATCTGGAGAAAGCTTATGATCACGTGAATTGGGGTTTCTTGTTATATTTGCTCAAGAGGGGTGGATTTGGTGGGATTTGGTGCTCTTGGATAGAACATTGCATTTCGTCAGTGCGGTTTTCGATTCTGATCAATGGTTCTCCTAATGTCTTTTTTAGCAGTTCCCGGGGTTTAAGACAAGGGGATCCCCTGTCTCCTCTGCTGTTTGTGTTTGTGATGGAAGCTCTAAGTAAGATGATTTTGGCGGCAGTCAATGGGGGACTAATAGAGGGGTTTCAGGTTGGTAATATTACTCTCTCACACCTTTTGTTTGCGGACAATACGTTGATTTTTTGCAATGCTAGGCCCACCTAGCTACGCTATTTGCGGAATTTGTTTTTGCTGTTTGAAGCTGCTTCCGGTTTGAAAGTTAACTTGGCAAAGTCAGTGTTAATTCCAGTGGGGAATGTGGAGCAAGTGGACAGGTTAGCCGGTGTTCTAGGGTGTGGGGTTGCTTCTTTGCCAGTAAAGTACCTGGGTCTGCCGCTAGGGGCCTCTTGTAAGGCTAAACATATTTGGGATGGAGTCATAGAGAAGATAGAACGTCGGCTGGCTGGGTGGAAAAGGTCGTATTTGTCGAAGGGTGGAAGAGTCACGCTTATCAAGAGCACTCTCGCCAACTTGCCTACCTACTTTTTGTCTCTTTTCCCCATCCCGGTGAGTGTTGCTAAGCGGATTGAGAAGTTGCAGCGGGATTTTCTATGGGGGGGTCTAGGAGAGGAGTTCAAGTACCACCTGGTGAAGGGGTCGAAGGTTTGTAATCCAATTAAGGAGGGCGGGTTGGGTATCAGAAGCCTAATGGTGTTCAATCGCGCCCTTTTAGGGAAATGGTTGTGACGCTATGGAATGGAGAGAGATGCTTGGTGGAGGACTGTGGTGGATGCGAAATTTGGAAGCCTTTGGGGAGGGTGGTGCTCCTTGGAGCCGAGAGGAGCGTTGGGGGTGAGGTTATGGAAGAACATCAGGAAAGGGTGGGGCACCTTCAAAGGGTTTACTCGATTTGAGGTAGGGGATGGGACTAGAGTTCGCTTCTGGCATGATCGGTGGTGTGGGGATACGGCTCTCAAGGTAGCTTTTCCAGGCCTATTCAGCATTGCTTGTGCCAAGGACGCCTCAGTTGCGGAGCATTTGGAAGTGCTGGGTGGCTCTAACCAATGGAATGTTAGTTTCTCTAGAGAGGCTCATGATTGGGAGGTGGATGTTTTGACCTCTTTTTTTCAGGTGTTACATTCTACTCAAGTGAGGCAAGGGTGTGAAGATAGGTTGTGGTGGAACCCTTTCAAAAGAGGCCGCTTCAAGGTCAAGCTTTTCTACTCTTCATTGGAAGGAAGAGGATTCCCATGGAAGAGTGTGTGGCGTACACAAGCTCCTCCGAGGGCGAGTTTTTTTGTGTGGTCAGCGGCTTTTGGCAAAATTTTGGCCTTAGATAACCTCAGAAAGCAACAGGTGATTGTGACGAACAGATGTTGCATGTGCAAGAGGAGTGAGGAGACGGTGGACCATCTTCTTCTTCATTGCGAGGTTGCTTATGCTTTGTGGAATACTTTTTTTGGACGGTTTGGGTTGTCTTAGGTGATGCCAAGACGGGTCTCGGATTTACTCGCCTGTTGGTGGTCTTCGGGGAGGAGGGGGAGTGCCGCTGTTTGGAAAATGGTGCCTACTTGTTTCTTTTGGTGTTTATGGAGGGAAAGGAATAAAAGGTGCTTTGGGGATTTGGAAGGGACATGGGAAGACATATTAGCCTCTTGTTTTCATACATTGTATCTCTGGACCGTGGCACATGTCTTTCCGGTGTCGATTAGTTATGATGATTTTCTTGTTCGTTTTTCCCTTTTTAGTTAAGTGATCATGTTGTATACTCCCAGTGTACTTTGGGGCACCTTTACGCTTTTTTATAAAACAGATTATTACTTATAAAAAAAAAAAAGATTAATAAGTCAACCTAACCTGTCCCATTTAATTAAACGGGTCAAACTCTTCAATCATAATCTGCAAATTTTGTGTAGAGTTCGCGTATCATGTCAAAAATGACCAGTCAAAATATATAGGGTCAATCTCTCAATTTGCTAACTAGTGAAGTTTTCAGCATTATATTCTGAAGTCAGCTTAACAACATACCTAATGAGGAAATAGACAAACCTTGGTAACAAATGAAAGCATAGGATCCACAACTAGCTTAGTGACTGACATAATGAACTCCTCACAAGTTGCTTTTAGGCTTTTCTCAAGTTCCTGCAAATAAATGAGTACCCGCCACATATTAGAGTTACCCGGAAGTAAGGAAAATAGCAATACAAGGAAATAGTTCCAACAAATATAACAGTATCAACCAAACATGAAATAAAATTGACAATCAGCCATCCACAGAAATTCAGTTATTCTCTAAAATCATTAGTTGGAGCAGTTGGTATCATAATTTAAAGAGAAACTAACCAAGCACCATGGTCACATAAAATCATGAGTCGGTGATAGCATAGTCAAAATCCACAGCATATAACAGGTAACCAACTGATAAATTAAAGATGCGCAAATTAATGGCACCAACAGGTTTCAGTGACCAAAGCTTTTGCAGAAAGTATAATCAGTATCACCATCAAGTGTAATAGTATATTAATTAAAAGCTAAAAGTCATCGCAAAAGATCAATGAAATTATATATAAAAATTTAATTGAATGAGTTAAGAATATAAGTTCTATGTCTTCATTATGAAGTACACTTCAATGACCTTTTTTTCTCAGGAACACAATTTATTCTCTTGCCTTCCAAACAAACCATGGGAGGGGAAGTACCACATGCCGTCAAAATGTCAACCAAGAAATATGCTGTATAAACAACTATTATAAAGATTGTGTTGCAAGGCAAAGTCACAAACCTTCTTGGCATCTATTTGACTTTCCAAAACTCGGGGAGACAAAGTCCTTGCCAACGAAGTTGATCTTGACCAGTCAAATAAAGAGGCTTGACCTCTAAGTATTCGTCTTAAATGTTCCTGACAGTAGAATTAAACCAAAATAAGAATCCAGTGAAGTGAAAGATAATAGAACTTCTCTAATTAGGAAAAAATCTGATCAAATGACAAACCTAAACGGTGGAAGAAATATTACCCAGAGAACTCTATGATCAAAAAGGTTTTCTTTTTCTTTTTCTTTTTCAACCTTTAATGCACCACATTTCAGAAAATAATCCTACAACACCTTGAAGGATGATTATTTAATACTTTCAGCCTTTTTATGCCATCACAGCTTAATTATTCTATGTATTCTATGTAAATGTTACTTTAGGGAATTTAAGAGATTATTTTCTGGTAAATTACCTCTGGAAAAAAGCATTCAAATGAAGACTGGAGACCAAACTATTAAGCTAACAACTGAACCACTTTTTTCCCTTCTAATACATAAAAATCTATTCAAGAATCAACAGAATAGATTGCAGCACCCTGCTACAGCCTTTTTGATTTCTGTTTGACCTTTACAAAGTAAAAGTACTCAAAACTTGTAGAAGCTAAACAAAATGAAGAAAGTCCAGACCAGATTTGAGGTTCAATCCCAATAGAACCAAATGACTTGAGTTTACTAATCCTCTAACAAATAACTCCAACACACATAATGGACAAGAATCATGGAAGTCTAAGATCATCAAGTTAAATTATAATGCACAAGAGCATGCAATTTATTCACAATGCAAAAATGGTAAAACAGGGGAAAAAAAAGGCTTAACAGATGGAGTGCTCAAGCATGTGATTTATTCAGATGCAGATACAAGAAACACTAGATTATGATCTCAACTAAAGGAGAGCTTTAGCCTCAGAGATACCTACCAGCAAATGGGAGAAATCAAGTTCCTTATGTGTAACTGAGAATTCAATATCAAAAGGTGCAATCTGGAAGACCACAAGTTATCAGTAATCCCTTAAATAATATTGTCTAATAGAATAACAACCAGGGAAACAAAAAGGAGAGAAAATAGAGATCACCTGCTCCCTTAAAATAAGCAGATACTTTATAAGGAAGAGCTGCCCATCCATTGGTGATGATCTCTTTACAATAAGTTTGCTTGCTTTCTGTAGCAGATAGCAGGAAGCACAAATTACAAAACTCATAACAAGCTGCTACACAAAACGTGGTTTTTTGTTGACCCGCTTGAATAAAAACCATTAAAAGTAGGTCAACCTATGAAGGAAATAAAATCCCTTCTTTCCAAAGATAACACAGTCATGTAAGAACAACTTGATTTTCAACTGATATGGATAACATCATAAATATTGTATGTTACATGGCACTAATGCACAAAGGACTTCCCAGTGGCAGTATTGCATTCTACTGAATAGATAATTGTTTCTTTCACTACTCACTTGGATAGATATGGAGCAAACTTCTACTGCTTCCTGATAAAAAAATCCAAAAAGCCAAATTTTAAACAAAATAAACAAGGAAATATAAAAGATGACTTGCATAGCAAAATTTACAATCCAAAGATTAAATACCTGTGCTAAACCAGTGAAAACTGCTGCTTCTAAGCGGCGGTACAACTTTGAAAGACACGAAAGAGTTTTCTCCAACGGTGGATACCACGTTTTATATACATCTGGGTTTTCCTCCGCCTAAAATTTGATAAACAAGCAGGAATAAATATGCAAGAATGTTATTCAAGAAGGATTTAAGCTTTATATCAGGGAGTTAAAAAGTGAATAGATGATCCACAAGTGGCATAGCACACCTCTCCACTTGGACCACAACCAATAGAGAGAATGAGCAGCTTCAACCACATCTGCAAGTCTCAACATTCCTGCAAGTTGGACACCAGGTGTCCAACGTACATGGTCGTTCAGACCTCAGTGAATAAAGTGTGTATACACACATCTCCACTCAGACCACAACCAATGGAGAGAATGATCAGCTTCAACCACATCTGTAGGTCTAACAATCCTGCAAGTTGGACATCAGCAGGTGTCCAACTTACACCGTAGTTCAGGCTTCAGTGAATGAAGTATATATGTGTCCGTGTGTGTGCGCGTGTTTGTAGGTTGTCAGCAAGCCATATTACATGCAGAAATTTTTCCCAAGAGAATGGTAGGAGAAAATGAAAGTTAAAATTATTAAAATTATTAGATTAGATCCTCCAAATTAGTAAGGAGACGCTTATTCTGATATGCCGGACAACAGAACTACACAAATGAATCTTTACCAAGCAACATAAGTATTAAAGGCACATTTCTTAGTATAAGGTAAAAAAGGAGGCAGTGTAAGGCACATACAGCAGAAGTTTCTGATTTATTCTCAACAGATTGTTCCAGCTTCGCAGGGTAATCCAAGTCTTCATCGAAAGGCATATAGTTCGCTATCTACATAAGAAGCAACAAGATCTTAGTATAGCAGCTACTTCAGATTGCCCCAATCAATTTTATTATTTTTTTTTTTTTGGCAACTCTGGAGAGGTTTTAGCCTTTTGGGCATCTCACCAAAAAAAGAAAGAAAGTGGAAGACACAAACATCCAGTGACATGGCAACTTCAGAAAACTAATACTATCATTCTGATCCCTCCACAAGCACATTTATGGTTTCTAGACATGTAGTCTGCAAACTCATTCATACATAGTAGCATAGCATTGCGATTCTCTTTGTAATCAATCTTGAGTCAGTAATTTCCCAGGCAGAAAACAAAGAAAAATGTATTTTTCTAAACTACATCAAAGAGATCAACAGTATTCAGTTTACCATAATGATCACCATGTAAATGATCATACAGGAAGGAATCAAGTTTCCCATTTCCATTTGTTCCCCCAACAATAGCCTCAAAAAATGGCATCAATGGTCTAACATGATCCTCGTACTCAGTTAAATGAAAAGACTACTCTTTTTCTTTTTTCTTTTTTGATAAGTAAAAGACCACTCATTTTAAAGTACCACATCATAATAGAAGTTTTTTTTTTTTTTTTACAAGTAATTGGCCCCAATGGGAGGGAGAAGGAGAGATTCGAACTAGTAACCCCCACTTCATGATGCGTGGTCCCCAACCAATTTAACTATCCCTAGGGGTCTATAGTATATCTACTTATAGTAAAAAATAAAACAAGAAAATAAATGGATAAATGAAGTATATCTCCTTTCTTCTACTTCATAGTAATAGAAAATAAATGCACCAAAATCAGTGAACAAGCTTTGAAAGCCAGCGAACAAGGAATATTTTGAAATTTTTTTAAAAATGGCAGGTGTATACATTGAAGAATTAATATGAACAAAAGATGAAGAATAAAAAGCACCTCATCACTAATATGTGTTCGAGCACGAAAAGTCAACCTCTCATGAACATCCGCTAGAATTCTTTGTAATGTAGGGCGTAGCCCAGCTAACGATTCACTCCGCCTATTTAGTTGTTCTCCCAAAACTTCAACTTTGAGGATATCAACAAGTTCACACAGAAAATCAATATTTGTTTCATGAATAAGTTTTGGGCGGAGTGTATCATACAAATATGTAGACCTGCAGGATCAGTTATCATTGTCATAAGAATTTCATATAACCTCATGATAAGAATAAACAAACAAAATCTTCATTGAATAACTTCAACATCAAAAAAAAGAGCTCAAGAGTACAAAAATCATTAATGGAATTTTTTTTTTTTAATTTAATTTAATTTTCTAATGTTTTTAATCATTTTATTTTATTTTTTTATTTTTTTATTTCTAATTAGGTATATGAACATGTGTCCATTTTTTAGGAGTGCTGAAGTGGATTTCCGTCAATTTTTGGATGAAATTTAGACGGATATACTATGTTTTTATCCATTATCGAGGTACTATTTGTGAAACAAAATGAAACCGAGGGGGCAAAACATAAAGCTATTAAAACACAGGGGGCAAAAAAGTATTTAACCCTTATTTTATAAGTAATCGACAAATATTATTAAAAGTGTAAGGGGCCCCTAAGTACACAAAGTATACAAAGGGTAACACCTAACTAGAAGAAGCAAACATAACAAGAAAATCACCATAGCTATTTGTCACATGAGACACATGAGCAGCTATCACAAATACAAGGTTTTGAAGAACAATGATTTAATCTCCTCCAAAGTCCTCTCCTAGCCCTCAAAACTTATGTCATTCATTTCCCTCCATAAACACCATAAAAGGCACGTAGGCACTAGATTTGAGGTGGGAGATGGATCCAAGGTTAGATTCTCACATGGTTTGTATAGTGGAGACGAGGCCCTAAAGGCTTTCCAATTTTATTGGGTTATGAGTGTGTGAACTATAATTCCGTAGCGGCTCACTTGGAGGTTTCTAGTGGGTCCAATCAGTAGAACGTTAATTTTGTCAAAGCAGCTCATGATTGGGAAGTGGAGGTTTGCTTCATTCTTTTGCTTGCTGTATACAGCCAGAATGAGACGGGTAGGTGAAGATAAGCTTTGGTTGGCCCCCCCCCTAAATGAAATTGTTCTATGTTAGATCTTTCTATAGTATCTTGGGTTGCAAGGAAGGCTCTCTTTTCCCTTGAAAGAGTATTTGGCTAACTAAGGCTCCCGTAAGGGCGACTTTTCTTCGCCTGGTCGATGGCCCTAGGAAATATCCTTACCATGGAAAATCTTAGGAAGCAACATGTCATAGTGATCAATAAGTGCTGCATGTGCAAAAAAAAAATGGGGAGTTTGTGGATCTTCTTCTCCATTATGAGGCGGCATGTGCCTAATGGAATGCTTTCTTCAGTCGCTTTGGGCTTTCTTGGGTTATGCCTAGATGAGTTATTGACTTGTATGCATGTTGGTGGACTAATGATAGCACTCAAAGTGCTGCTGCATGGAAGATGGTGTCTTCTTGTCTTTTATAGTGTATTTGAAGGAAAATGAATGATTGGAGTTTTGAAGATCGCGGGAGGATAATAGAGAAGCTAAAGTCTTTTTTCTTCAATACACTTTATTTGTAGACAGCTGCTCATATTTCTCCTTTGGTCCTAAGTTTCCATGATTTTCATTTTCTTTTTTCTTCTTCTAGCTATATGTTTTCTCTTGTATATTTCCTGGGTACTTGGGAACGCCTTACATTTTTAATGATAACTCGATTTCTTAAAAAAAATAAAAATAAAATAAAAGAATAAGAACCTTACATTCTATTGTACACATTGTACAGACATGCACAAAAGAAGCTTCTACTTTTCCCCCATAAACCTAATCTTATAAAGGGAAATTTTTTTTCCATAGTGATTTCAGCCCTGGTCACCACCATATCGTACCAGAGTTTTGTCCATCTTTGGCACAAGAAAGGTGAAGTTTTTTCTTCTGCAGAACTAGGGGGAGCTACTTTTCACTCATTGCTATGCAGTTTGGCATACGTAAAAACACTAAGCTAGGCCATTTCATGTTAACCTCAATAGAATAGAAAATAAAATGATAGGAAAAGAAAAGGGGAAAAAGGAAAGAAAAATTAGGCTATAAAAAAGCAGGCTTGAAAACTCACAGAGGATCTATCAATGCAGCCAAACTTGAAACATCCTCCGAAGAAGATGGGAAAAAATGATCAAACAATTGGTGCTCAAGCTGACACACCTGCAATTTATATCAGTGTCAATCAAAGTGTCCCAAAAAAAAGGAAACGGATCTAACGAACAATTATGGTTATTGATAAATAAAAGAAATAAGAAAGCAGAGAAATTAAAAAGAAAATATTGAAGTGTAGCAAGGAACTCCAATCTAATTGTCACTCAATGGTAACCTTGCTGCACCTTTTCATGAGGGCTCGCATTCATTATGGAATAAAGGGTGAAAACTTGTGGGAACCAGGTTCATCTGACTTGATGAAGGTTACTCCCTTTTGCCCCCATAAAATTGTGAATGAGTCAAAGTTCTTATTATTTCTTAATTAGTGCATACAGACAAGAAAATCATATGAGAATTATCCATTCCATATACATGGCCCGAAGTCACAAAAACCAAATATTGCTTAAACTTTAGCTTAAGAAGAGTCAAATCAACTGCATAGATGGACTCAAAATAAAATAACAATATAATATAAATATGAGATTCATTACTAAAAATCCAGTCCTTGAAGAAAATTCATAAGCATTCACCCATCTAAAATATGCAAAAACTTCGTCCAACCAAGATTTGAGTACAACCACTAAACTTTAAGGCCTGAGACACCAGCGCATAATAGAATTGGCGAAGGAACCATATTTGAAAAATGCAATTCTTCGTATTCACTTTAATCAACAAGGACATATGGGATTGACTACAACCTCTATTTTTATTAGTTTATCATAATCAACCCTTACCTGCATTAGATATGCGCATCCTGATCTAGTTAATGATGGCAATGCCTCTTTCTTCGCAAATTCAGATATCCGTTGATGCACTATGCCCCTAACCTGGATAGCATAAGACCAAAGAAACATATGATTAAAACCAACTGACTGCTCAGGAAAACAAAAAATAAAAATAAAATAAAATAAAAAAGATTAAAAGCAACGGACCAATGAAATAATAAAAATTATTTTCAAAACAACCAATCATCAGCTCACCAAGGAAAGTCGCTGTTCACAATATAATTTATGGCATTCGGCAAGAAGTTGAACGTATTCTTTCCTAGATGATCTGCTTTCAATTTCCTCTAGCACTGGCTTAATCTGCAAAAACATAATGTCTTAAGTTGCCTCTACAGGAAAAAAGATCAAGTTATAGGACACATCTGATTCCCACATCAGAGAGATCCCAATAAGAATTTAAAAGGAACTGTGCATTTTCTAATGCCCCGACTCCACAAACTGCCATAGTGGGTAATCTGTAATAAATCTGCTGTTCGAATAGCAGCTTTATTTTGAACACAAAGAAAATGGTTACCTCACTCGCTGCTGCTTTGAAACGAACATATATAACAGATGCCTCAACACCTTCAGAAACAGTTGCTTTGCTGTTGCCGCTAGATCGGATTGCTGCTTGGACCTGTCAAAGGAAATGACTATCTCACTGAGTCTTGAGCCCTCTGCAAACTACCTACATATCTCTATATATATCTGTGCGTGTGCACGCGCGTGTTACAATTATTCAACTGCATATGACTTCACCTGAGAAAAAGCACTTTTGAGAACAGAAAGTACATGAGAACGTATCATGCCCAGAGCTCGAGACTGTCAAACATGAAAATTTCAAGATTATTGTACATCAAAACAAATCATACTAGCAGAAGTTTCACACAATAGTAAAGGATGGCAATTGTTAGTTTTCACCCAATCAATCACCTTATAAAATATTAACATCAGAATCACTTGTGTACCTGAAGTTGTCGGAACTTAAGCAAGTAAACACTGGATTCTGCATACTGTGGATTGCTTTCAACATACCTAAAATACACAGAGTTCAAATAATGATGAATTCTCATTTTTCATTACCTACAAATACTAATAATTCTCAGGCCCAACAACAAACTTGCATTGTTTTTAACTGAGTAATGTCAGAACCAAAGAATTACTGAAAAATATTTACTTTGAAAATCATCCACTTACAAAATGCAGTCATCAAGCCGCTTGAGCAGTGGGAGAAAGTTCTCATTTCCAACATTCATATTTGGAGAATAAAAATTGGATGAAATCTGCACATAGTGCAATACATTATTGCAAATTGCTATTTTATGCGGCATAACTTTTATGTAATCTCTACATAAAACAAATAACCAAGACTGTAAAATAACTCTATCTGAACAGAGTATGCAAAGTTTATGTGTTTACACATACATACAGATAAATACAACCCATCCAGCCATAAGAGGTTCAACCCACAACCTCACCCTCTAACCCTTCTTTATGAAAAGTGGAGAAGCCATTTGGTTCAAAGACCATGGGCAAAGTATACAGGTGCTTCACATAAACTTCAAATGATGATATTCAATTTACTTCAAGCTTGATAGATACTAAAGAAAAAAAATACTACATAAAAAATACTACATAAAAAATGATATACTCAGAATCTGTTATACTAAAAACGCCTACAAAATAGAGACAGTGAAATAGATTGTTCAAAAATGATATTAATGTTAGAAACAGAGACCAAAAGTAACTGAGAAAGGAAGACATTTTTAACAAATTAAGTTGTTCAGCATTAGCAGTTGAGGCTAACAAAAACTACATCATTTTACAGATGATCACAACTACTAATAAATACTCACAACAGGGTTAGTGACATTAGCAATATTCAAAAATTAATGGTCAGTTAGACTATATGATTTTACAGGTGATCACGGCTACAAATAATACTCAGTTTAAAAAAATAGGGTTAGGGATGTTATTGATATTGAGATTAAGCCGGTCAGCAGTAACAAGTGAGGCTAACAAACACTACATGATATAACTCAATCCATGTCAGCTAAAATAACAAGATTAGGGATGTCAGTGATGTTCAAAATTAAAGATGACTAATGTTATATACCAAGTCCTAAACAATCACAACTAGATATAAATAAAAACATCATGAATAAGTGTAAAAACTGAAAGCCAAACTTCTTCCACTAACGAAAAAACAAACAGAATATTTGCAACTACTTCCCCATCCTCTTTGGACATAAAACATCAGTTTACTAGAAAGTATTTCCTGTCAATCAAGTCTTCCCCACTAAGAATGCAGCTTAAAGCAATGGTCAACCAAAAGAGCATAACCTTAGATCAAGCACTAACTTCACATATACTCTTTCACAAGAATTGAACCATCATCACCCCAGAACTCCTTACAAGAAGAAAACCTCAAAGGACGCCATACTTAATTTAAACGATGTTATACTTTGTTTAAATGAACAGAACCTTCTAGAATTTCTTTGCACACAATTTTTGCTAATAAATAGATAATTAATGAAGATGATGCTTTCATAATTGATATTGTACGCACACAGCTACTACATATCTTGCCACAGAAGATACATGAATGACCAACCTAATTTAGAGATAACTCAAGAATCCAACATTTAGAGTAGTGTTTTTCTTTTAACCTTGTAGAAGTTTGGATAAGCTAGAGTGACTTTTATAAGTAGGAAGCTGCTAGTTGCTATATATCAAAATAATGTTCCAAATATTTTCCCATTACTTCAGTAATGTTTTCTATTGTGGGTCTCTTCAACTAACAAAAAAAATCAAAACAAACTGAAACTCTTGTTAATATTGCATTCAAACCTTACATTCTCCAATTCCTCAAAGTACTTGAGCTTACTGTGAAGTGCTTCTGCAAATTCAATCAGTCTTTGCTTCTCTATTACCTGCAACATGAGCAGAAAAGTGAGACAACAAGTCAACTATATTAAACAAAGGTTACTGCCTCCAGTATTTCAAATTCAATCAGTCTTTGATCATGTTTTTTGTTGAACCTCCAGAGAGTGCAGCAACACTATCAAAAGATTTGTAAACTTATGAAGTGACATTGAGATTTACTCGAGCCAACACTCTAGGCAAGTTATACATCAAACAAGAAAGTATAGGAAATGGGAGAAAAACGCACCAGCCGGTCACACGCATCATGAAGAGTTTTTGTCTTTGTAGCTACTGCTTGATGCTCCTGCTGTAGTCCATCAAAGAAGTGTAAAGTGTCATCCACCTGCACAAAAGGGAACTCAGGCATCTTAAAAATCCAAATCCAAATAGAAGAATTAAAGCTTAGGAATCCAACAGATGTCAAAATAGACTAACCTGACCAAGTAAACCATCACACGTCTGTATGCGCTCTGTTAAAGAGTTTACATACTGTTGATATTTCTCCTCTGTCTAAGGAAAGAAAAGAATGAGGTGAAATAAGCATTTATTCATACATCCTATGCAGACAAATATGCTACAATGAGAAATCGTCATTAACCTCTGACTTCATTGCTGATTCAAGATCATTAAACCACTTGTAAAACTGCAACATAAAGGAAAGGCAATGAATCAAACCAAAAGCTTTAGATGCGAGCCTCATTTATCATGGAACCAAACGATAATCTAATACCTGGTTTGTATTGACCAAGAATGGTTGAATAGTAGGAGTGGAATCTCGGATAGAGCTATCCTTAACGGAAACGGATACGGACAAGGCATTATCCGGGTGAGATACATGATCTTGAGCCAGATTGAGCGGAAAAGGCCGCTCCGCAACCGCATGAGACAGTGCTACGATTGCCGCTTGTTGATGCTCCGTAAGAGGAGCATTCTGCACCGGCAAAGCAAAATCAAACGAGGAAGCGGTGTTGATCACAAAAATGCACAGATTGAGATTTAGCAAAGCAAGATTTCAAATTCAAATATGAATATCATGAAGCAAGAAAGCGCAATGCTATTAAAACACAGATACCTGCTCCCAAGTAGAGGCGAAGTTGTAGCCTTTAGAAATGGCTCCCGATTTCGGAAGCGTAGGAGGAGGACTTGGTTTTGTGCTTGCCATTTGCGCTCGGATCCGGCTTCTGTGCTGTAGTAAAGTGTTCAAACGTTAAAAAGTTGAAGGGTTTAGATGTTTTGTTAAAAAATTGAAGGGTCCAGATTTATTTTAATTGAAACGTTGTCTTTAACTCTAAAGCAAACGTTTACTGTGGTTTAATTTTTGACGCCATTTAAGCCTTTAAGCCTTTATGGGGTAGGGGAACTTCTCTTTTCAACAACTCGGGAATGAGGAAAAGAAAACTCTCTGAATTAGCAGCTTCATCTCCAATCTTATTTAACAGCTTCTCCGCAACTCTCTTGTTGAAGTCACTCACGCTTACATTTCCATCACATATCTTTTATCTGCATAATCATTTTGAAGTCTTTCCTCTTCACTTTTTATTGTAGAGAAAATAAATATGTGCAACAGTCATAAGTCAAATGAGAAAGGCAAATCCCCCACCAGCAATGTTAACATTCCTTCTACATAAACAATTTCCACGTATAAAAGATTACAACATTAATTTACAACAGCTATGTGACCCAATTTTTTTGTATAAATACCCCATCATGTAAATTGATTATCATTAAGTAATACACACATAATTTCTTCTCATTCATATCTCAGTAGCTATATTTAGTTTTTCTCATGGTATCAGAGTGTAGCGTTGATTCTGAGTGAATGAAAAAACTATGTTTAGTCATGTTTTTTTTCATACCTGCTGCACGTGATTGCTTTTCTAGGGTCTACACTGCTTTTTCTTAGTTGTCATGCTTAACTTGGTAGATTTCGTTTCACATTTAGCTTGATTTTTCCTATAGATATGATGTAAATGCCGTATGGCAAACCAATCAAGGAGGCCCGATCCCCTCAAAGTGATCAATTGGAGGTTCGATCCCCTTGAAGTGGTCGATTGGAGGTTCGATTTAATTTCTATATTTTCTTATTTTTAATCGATAGGGGTCCTATCATTTGGTATCAGAGCAGTTCGATTTTCTTGGAAATTTTAATTTTTTTGAGTTTTTCCCTTGTTCCTTCTCTGTTTAGCCGATTCATTAAGAAAAACAAAAAACAAAAAATCTGTAGTTTCTGACCGTGGGTTGCAGTAGCTGGTCCTCGTAGTGCTGTTGTGGCGGCGCAAGGTGAGATTCCGTACTTCACGGCGTCGTGCGGTGGAAACTGGTGATTTCAGTGTTGAGATATGCGGCCGTTGGAGGTGTGTGGTGCTGCCATTTGGCTGTGCGATTTGGCTACCTTGAAGAAGAAGAAGAAGCTTGTTTGGCTGCAGGGATTCTTATCCAGTGTCGTGAAGAGGCTGTGCGAAAGTTGAGTGTGGTGGTGCTGTCCGATTCTATCATGCGGTGAAGTGAAGGTGCTGGAAAGTTCATTTGGAGAGGTGCTGGAAGTTGAAAAAGGAATGTGAAGAAGACAAGAGGTGTTTGGCTATAAGATAGATCCACTCCAGGTGTGTTATTTTATTCCTATTCCAGTGCAAGGATATACTTATCCTCATTTAAGGCTTTGTGTTTATTCTGGTTTAGTAGTAAATCTGTTCTGTTTGGATATGTGTTTAATATCATCTTAGCCCAGATTCTGTTATTCTATGGATAGACATATTCTGGTTTAGACTGTTATATAAGTTTGGGTATTAGAATAGTATCTATTTGGTTACAGTGTTAAGATGTTCTTATTCTAGTATTGCTGAAAACTAAGGGTAAATGCAACCAAAAAAAAAAAAAAAATGATAGAGTTTTTCTCCAAACTGGGTTGGAAGAACTTCCTTCAGCCTAGTCTATAAAAATGATATGTGTCATTTTTTTAATAACATGTGAAATGTACATACATTTTTAATATTAGTTATTCCAACTTTGTCCCTACTAAAAAAAAAATTTGCATATCACATGTTCAAATGACATATGTCATTTTTATAAACTAAATTTGGGGTTTCTCTAACCCAGTTTGGAGGAAAAGATAAAAAAAGTCACTCAAGTTATGCGATTTGGCTCAAAATTTAAGGAGCAATTGAAGGAATTAATTGCTAAATCTATCAAACAAGTCAAGTAAGAGATGAATTATGAGTCGAGTAGAAGTCTGTATTCTCCTGAAATTTGCTCAAGAAGAGAGCAAGAACCCGACCCATTTAATAAACATGTCAAACATATCAACCCGAACACTAGGGTTGTACAAGCGGTTCCGGTTAGCAGTTATTGGCTAAAACTGCTAACCATAACCGCCTAAGGCGGTTATTAAATTTTAATAACCGCAACCACTCCGCTTAAGCGGTTAGCAGTTATTTTATAATCGGCAATTAGCGGTTACTAAAATCAATAACCGGCGTTTTTATAACCGCTTTTTTATATGCAAAATAATTACAACAATCTATGAGTTTTTCCTTTACTTTCTCAACAACTACAAGCAGGCAGCCCATAAACTAAAAAATAAATAGACAAAAACTCACCTGATCGTGATCATCAGCCATTCAACATGTGAGGCTGTGAGATAGAGAGACGACGAGAGAGAGGGGAGACAAAGGCGACGAGAGAAACAAGAGAGAGGGACGGCGCTGAGTGAGACTTGAGTCGTGAGACAGAATCTGAGATGAGAGAATATGATGAAACCCTCTTCTGTATAAATCAAGCTGAGTGTGTGTTTGTTTTCCTCCAAAACGACATCGTTTTGGAGAAAAACACCAAAACTGCGTCATTTTGATGTTATATCTTTACTTAAAGATATATAAAAAGTGGGAATGCATGCCAAATAGTAACTTTTCTTTTGCACTTTAAATTTACTATTTTATCTTTACTCTTTGTTCATCATGATGAGGTTATTTTTGTCTTTTGACATTTCTTTAGATTGTAAAACTACTAATTTGCCCTTCCTGAATCTAATGAATTTAAAAAGTTGTCTGAATATTTTTGTCTTTTACTTAAATTTACTATTTTATCCTTACTCTTTGTTCATAATGATTTAGTTAGATAAGGTTATTTTTGTCTTTTGATATTTCTTTAGATTGTGAAACTACTAATTTGCTCTTCCTAAATCTAATGAATTTAAAAAGTTGTATGGATATTTTTGTCTTTTACTATATAAAAAGTGGGAATGCATGCTAAATAGTAACTTTTCTTTTGCACTTTAAATTTACTATTTTATCCTTACTCTTTGTTCATCATGATTTAGTTAGATAAGGTTATTTTTGTCTTTACTATTTTATCATTACTCTTTGTTTATAATGATTTAGTTAGATAAGGTTATTTTTGTCTTTTGATATTTCTTTAGATTGCAAAACTACTAATTTGGCCTTCCTAAATGTAATGAATTTAGAAAGTTGTCTGGATATTTTTGTCTTTTATATTTAAATTACCATTTTACCCTCTGAGTAGGTGAAGAGTCAAACTTTTTGAGAGATTTTTTGGTATTTTATGAAGAAAGCTTCAGAAATGGGCAAGATTAATGGGCGATTAAGAAGGAATGGGCAAGAAATGGGCGATTTAGAAGGAATAGGCAAGAAAGAAAAGCAATTTTTTTTTTTTTTAATTTTTTTTTTTTTTCAGTTGCAAAAGTGTACAAAAGTAAAAACAAAATCTACCTAAACCGATTTTGTATCCAGAGAAGGAATGGAGGAGAAAGGAGTAAAAAAAGAAAACCTACGACTCAAAGAAGAAATGGAGGAGAAAAGGTGGAGCAAATTTTTTTTTTTTTTTTTGAGAAAATTGCAATGTCACTCCACCTCCACCCAACCCCTCAAGTCTCTATCTGTTTTTCTAACGATTCAATGTTCCATTTCCTCAGCTTGGTAATTTTGTGAGTTTTTGGTGGGCTTTTCTAGATGGATTTTGGGGCGGTGAGTTTGGATGGGTTAATGGGTTTAGAGACAGATTTTTCTTCTCTTGCTTTAGATCCTGAGACAAAGCAAAAATGGTACAAAGCTGGGTTCCTCAAGTAGGAGAGATCTGTTGGCACCTTTGAAGATGACTGGAGGAGCTCAAAGCTAGCAAAGACTGATGATTTCTCTGCCTCCAAAGTCATAGTGCTTCAACAGAAAAATGCTTTACAGAGTCTAAGAAGAATGTTATGAAGACGGTGAGTTGTTTCTCAATATTTATTTTATATTATAATTACGTTATACCCAGTGATTATTAAGCACATAAATCATGCTAATTGGTAGTATTTTGCTTAGGTGATTTTTGGGTTGAGTTTTTTGGGAATTTCTTTTTTGTGGGTGTTCTCTGTGTGTGTGGGTCAACGATGAGCATGGTTTTTTTTTTTTATATAATTTTTTTTATGGAGTATGTGTGATATGAATTAGAAGTGAGTTTGGTAAGTGCTAATTTTCAATGATGTCGTTAGGTTTGATATTGTGAGAACAAACATATTGTTGCTAATGAGTCAATAACAAATGAACTATGGAACAATGTCTTTGTACAATTGCTTTGCTCTATTCAATACCCAATTAATAGAGAAAATGCTGATGATGCATTCTATGAGTTTTAGAACCCCAAGGGGAAGATCCAGGCTTATGTGTTTGATGGCAATTTCTTAGCTTCGGCTTTTTTTTGGGGAATAAATTGGGAATCCATGGAAATAAACCTTGAAGCATCTTATTCATCCAAGGATGGAGTTCCTGACAGCGAGAGTTCTGACTCAATCTCATCAATGGGTAGAAATCATGAAAGAATGAAGATCAAGAAGCCCACGCTTTTGCTTCCTAAACCAGTGACATTGTTTTCTCCAAAGCCAGCTAGTGAGCTTGATGCTGCTGCAACTAAGCTTACAAAAGTCTATTAAGAGTTGTCGGACTAGACAGAACCTTGCAAATTATGCAGTTGTGGTTGAGGAGGAACTCTAGATTGTTTCTATATTTTCTCAATTTCTTTCATTTGTGGTTAAGGGTTTAATTTCTGTTGTGCTCTCTGGGTTTCTTGAGTTTGGTGGGTTTTTGACAATTCTTTCGATGGGTTTTGTTTGAAATAGAGGTATATCAAAGAGATCAGAGTATGACTTTTATAGTTAAATTTTTTATTTTTCCTGTATGAAATTTGATAAATTTGATGGGTTTTGTTTAATTTTTTTTCTTGGCCGTTTCTTTGATTGTCCAGAGCATAGAGGTAAGATCGAGAGAGACGAGCGGAGAGTGAGATCTTGAGATAGAAAAAAGCTTAGAAACAAATTAAAGAGTTGTTGCTACATATTGCTTCCTCATGTTTAGTAGTTGGGTATTGCTTGGTTTTGCTTCCTCATGTTGGTGATTTTGTATTGCTGGATATTTTTCTAAAAGTAATTTATTTTTTAAAATTGTAAATTTTGAGAATGTTGCTACATTTTTTTTGTTGGCTCAATGAATAGTAAATTTGAAAAACAAGTGCCAAATATTTTTTTGAATTTATTCTGTATTCATGGCAGCTTCATATATTATATTTTTTATTTGGTTACTGGTAAATTTTATTCAGATTTTGCAAGGAAAACATAGGTGTAGTAATTTGTAAGGAAAACATAGGTGTAGTAATTTGTATCAGCTTCATATGTTATATCCGTCAATTGTCCTCGAGGGGTATAGAATGTTTTTGAAAGAACTAGCATACATATCATGTCTTGAAATACTTTTTAAGCTCTTATATTTATAGCACAATAAGACTATCTATCTTGCAAGACCTAAGAGAGAAAACTTGCAATATGAGTATCTTCGAACTTTTCTGTAATAAGATGTATGATGATTACATATACATATGTCGCAACATAGTGATCTATGCATGTTATTTAGATAGATACTGAGCAATTATTAATAATTGCATATATAGAGTTAGTGTGCAGATCCCTATTTTCGACATATCCACTTTCACATGACTTATCTGTTTTATATATATATATATACAAAATTCACCTCACATTCAACGTACAACACACCCATATTATATACTAAACTTACTCATATCCTTATTTCTTCTTCTTTCCCCATTTTTCAAACTTACTCACCTAAACAAATGACTCAGTCACTTGCTTTTGTTTCTTTTCTCCTTTGCTTTTATTTCTTTTCTCCTTTGCCTAATGTCTCATGCTGTTTGCTCCCAACCTTTTTTTTTTTTACATATATCGGGATTTGAGAGATAACAAAATAAGAACGAGGAAAAGAAGGAATAAAAATTTAAAAGAAAATAAGGAAACAAAGCATGGGTCATTTATTCAGAAATGAAGATAATGAGTAGATTCTCCAATAATGCTTAAATTTTCAGCCAAATGAATTGGAATGCTGAAATTTAAAAGCAGCATCCATAAACAAAAGAAAAGTCTAAGCTATTGGTCCATGATGAATTGTATAAAAATCTTACACATCCTTTCTTACAAACTCATCTATAATCAACTTTCTATATTTATTGTATTGCAAAAAACAATTGCATCAAAATTATAAACTCCAACAAACAATGAATGCAGCACTCCATCTTTGGGGTCAAAGCAAAAATCATTGTCAACAACTTGCAACATTTGTTACATGGCCGGCAACAAATGTAGCAAAACTACATGTGTAGAAGTTAATGAAACATTTGCTTGTCTAAATTGCATGGAAACAAATGTTGTTGCATAACCACGGTATGGACAATCTACTTCTACATGACTTTTCTTTAACTTGGAAATATAAAATGAACAAATTTTATACTTTTAACATCATATCCCTAATTTTTTTTCTTCTATGTTTTATGATATGATTTTAAATATCACGTACATGTGGAATTACATGATGCAACTGGTTTGTTAGTCGCATCTTTGTTTGGCGAAGATGCAAAAAAGTTCTTGCAATGCTCAGCAATAAATTAATGTAATACAACACTGAGGTATTAAAAAAATTAAAATTAAAATTGTCATAACTCAAAAAATGTTTTTGTTACTCAATATTATGAATATAGGTTATCAATATCTTCCACTTCTCATTGAACCTTTGCAACATGAATTTTTCCTTCTTGTTTTTATGATTCATCAAACCAATCTTACTTTTATTCTCCTGTAAATAGGAGGGCATTACTGATATAGAAAGCCTTGCAAGGCTTTCTTCAAAGCAACAATTCATTATTCGGCTAAGAGCTACAATGATTGATGGACGTGAAGGACCATGCCAAAGATTCAACATTACTACTGTTGCAGAGCTACCAAACGAAAATAGATCAATTTTCACAACTGAATAATTCTGTGTGTTATGTAAATTAACTTTTTCTCATATTTTAACACTGAGAACCAAGCACGTGCATTGCACATGCTATCCCCACTAGTATATATATATATATAAGGGTAGCCGATTAGTAGTTGTTAATCGCTTTTCCCTACCCTTAAAACAGCTAACCACCCCGCCCTAAGCGGTTATCGGTTTTTAATAACCGCCTACCAAAGCGGTTATGCGGTTAGTGGCTATAAGTGGTTAGCGGAGCGGTTATAACCACCCTTGTAGTGACCAAAATAATTAACTAAGCTTAGGTAGCTTAATTTGAGCTTTGGGTCACTAGGAACAACTAGGAGGACATTTTGAAAATTTCATACTTTTTGACTAACGTACACACACATGGAGGACCACGCGGACTTACGCCTGCAAATAGTACACGGACGTATGCATGGGAGACCACACATATGTACGCCTACAAATAGTACGCGAACATACACATAGGGGACCACCAGGACGTACACTGACTTTTGGTTGACCACTAGTTAATGCCCCTACGTACGATGCAGCCATTGGTCCATTGAGTAAATAGTACGCGGACGTACGCCCCTATAGTACCATACGTACTCTACTTTACAGGACACCTTCTACAACGCCCACAGCTTTTCCTACCCTATAAATACTTCTCCCCACTCGACCCTTACCCCTCCATTTAGCTCATGTTGCCTTTTAGAACCCTTGCTTGAGTGATTTTGTGAGTTGTGAGAGTTCTTGGAGGAGAATGAGAGATTTCTTGAAGGTTTTGCTTCAAGGAGGTTGCTTCAAGGAGATTTCTTGTTCCTTACTTAGTTGTTATGTTGTTTAAGTGTTTTTCATAGTTATCTTAGTCTGTAGAGCTTCTAGTTATGTTGTTGTCCTTAATCTTGGTTTAAGTTGGTTTATTGTTTCATCTTTGTAGAACGTATTTTTTTATAATCTTTGTAGAACGTATTTTTTTTATGAGCATCCTTTCCCTATGTTTAAAAGGAACCTGAACTTTGGAAAAGCAAAGGATTGGCTTATGAACTTGAAGGAGCTACTACGAGCTATGGACTGCACTGAGGAACAAAGAGTCAAGTACGCAGTCTACAAGTTCTCTGGAGAAGCAAGGAGATGGTGGTACGCCAAGAGGACCTCGCTAGTGATGGAATTGGGAAGCGAGGAGGCTACGTGGACCCAATTCAAGAAAGAGTACTGTCGGGAGTACTCGCAGAGCTCGAGAAGGATGATACCCCAACAGTCGCAGTCCTACAAGAAACAAAATCGTTTGTACCATATGTGTGGTAGGCTGCATTTTGAAAAATGCAGATTGAGGAAGAATTGGTGCTATAGATGTGGCAAGGTAGGACACTTTGTACGAAACTGCAACCAGCCCAAAAAGAATGATACTGGTCCACCTGGAAGGAAATGATGGCAAGACATGGGATAAGCGTAACCACTAGAATTGTTTAAAGCAAGTGAGTTCACTTTGTTTTGGAGTTAGGGGCTGAGTTATTGGATGTTTCCTCAAGCATCAATTAGTTGTATTTTGTTTTGTACTTGCACTTGACTTGGAGTTTTGGACCTAAAAGTGTAATGTTAGTTAAGGGTTTATTAATGCATGATGCTTGTTACGCTGTGTTTGCCGTGTTGGTAATAAGATTCATGATTTTTTTAATTACTCCTTTATAAGAATGTTAAAGCATGATATTTTCGAACTTTGATTCTAGTATGTTGGTAAAGGGCAATTGATGAATCTTGTACCTTTGGTTCTTGTGTGCATGGATTACATGATTTTGGGTTACGTATGAGTTAAGAGATTCTAGAGGATCTTTCTGTACATGAATGGACTAAGGAGCTATCGGGTACGAATGTCTATTGAGGCAGATGAGGTGGCTAGAGCTAATCAAGGATTATGATTGCGAGATCAATTCTCATCCTGGTAAGACTAACGTAGTAGCTAACGCATTAAATA
>NC_081542.1:37862311-37878692 GCF_901000735.1 Corylus avellana
TTAATGAAACATTTGTTTGTCTAAATTGCATGAAAACAAATGTTGTTGCACAACCACAGTATGGACAATCTACTTCTACATGACTTTTCTTTAACTTGGAAATATAAAATGAACAAATTTTATACTTTTAACATCATATCCCTAATTTTTTTTCTTCTATGTTTTATGATATGATTTTAAATATCACGTACATGTGGAATTACATGATGCAACTGGTTTGTTAGTCGCATCTTTGTTTGGCGAAGATGCAAAAAAGTTCTTGCAATGCTCAGCAATAAATTAATGTAATACAACACTGAGGTATTAAAAAAATTAAAATTAAAATTGTCATAACTCAAAAAATGTTTTTGTTACTCAATATTATGAATATAGGTTATCAATATCTTCCACTTCTCATTGAACCTTTGCAACATGAATTTTTCCTTCTTGTTTTTATGATTCATCAAACCAATCTTACTTTTATTCTCCTGTAAATAGGAGGGCATTACTGATATAGAAAGCCTTGCAAGGCTTTCTTCAAAGCAACAATTCATTATTCGGCTAAGAGCTACAATGATTGATGGACGTGAAGGACCATGCCAAAGATTCAACATTACTACTGTTGCAGAGCTACCAAACGAAAATAGATCAATTTTCACAACTGAATAATTCTGTGTGTTATGTAAATTAACTTTTTCTCATATTTTAACACTGAGAACCAAGCACGTGCATTGCACATGCTATCCCCACTAGTATATATATATATATAAGGGTAGCCGATTAGTAGTTGTTAATCGCTTTTCCCTACCCTTAAAACAGCTAACCACCCCGCCCTAAGCGGTTATCGGTTTTTAATAACCGCCTACCAAAGCGGTTATGCGGTTAGTGGCTATAAGTGGTTAGCGGAGCGGTTATAACCACCCTTGTAGTGACCAAAATAATTAACTAAGCTTAGGTAGCTTAATTTGAGCTTTGGGTCACTAGGAACAACTAGGAGGACATTTTGAAAATTTCATACTTTTTGACTAACGTACACACACATGGAGGACCACGCGGACTTACGCCTGCAAATAGTACACGGACGTATGCATGGGAGACCACACATATGTACGCCTACAAATAGTACGCGAACATACACATAGGGGACCACCAGGACGTACACTGACTTTTGGTTGACCACTAGTTAATGCCCCTACGTACGATGCAGCCATTGGTCCATTGAGTAAATAGTACGCGGACGTACGCCCCTATAGTACCATACGTACTCTACTTTACAGGACACCTTCTACAACGCCCACAGCTTTTCCTACCCTATAAATACTTCTCCCCACTCGACCCTTACCCCTCCATTTAGCTCATGTTGCCTTTTAGAACCCTTGCTTGAGTGATTTTGTGAGTTGTGAGAGTTCTTGGAGGAGAATGAGAGATTTCTTGAAGGTTTTGCTTCAAGGAGGTTGCTTCAAGGAGATTTCTTGTTCCTTACTTAGTTGTTATGTTGTTTAAGTGTTTTTCATAGTTATCTTAGTCTGTAGAGCTTCTAGTTATGTTGTTGTCCTTAATCTTGGTTTAAGTTGGTTTATTGTTTCATCTTTGTAGAACGTATTTTTTTATAATCTTTGTAGAACGTATTTTTTTTATGAGCATCCTTTCCCTATGTTTAAAAGGAACCTGAACTTTGGAAAAGCAAAGGATTGGCTTATGAACTTGAAGGAGCTACTACGAGCTATGGACTGCACTGAGGAACAAAGAGTCAAGTACGCAGTCTACAAGTTCTCTGGAGAAGCAAGGAGATGGTGGTACGCCAAGAGGACCTCGCTAGTGATGGAATTGGGAAGCGAGGAGGCTACGTGGACCCAATTCAAGAAAGAGTACTGTCGGGAGTACTCGCAGAGCTCGAGAAGGATGATACCCCAACAGTCGCAGTCCTACAAGAAACAAAATCGTTTGTACCATATGTGTGGTAGGCTGCATTTTGAAAAATGCAGATTGAGGAAGAATTGGTGCTATAGATGTGGCAAGGTAGGACACTTTGTACGAAACTGCAACCAGCCCAAAAAGAATGATACTGGTCCACCTGGAAGGAAATGATGGCAAGACATGGGATAAGCGTAACCACTAGAATTGTTTAAAGCAAGTGAGTTCACTTTGTTTTGGAGTTAGGGGCTGAGTTATTGGATGTTTCCTCAAGCATCAATTAGTTGTATTTTGTTTTGTACTTGCACTTGACTTGGAGTTTTGGACCTAAAAGTGTAATGTTAGTTAAGGGTTTATTAATGCATGATGCTTGTTACGCTGTGTTTGCCGTGTTGGTAATAAGATTCATGATTTTTTTAATTACTCCTTTATAAGAATGTTAAAGCATGATATTTTCGAACTTTGATTCTAGTATGTTGGTAAAGGGCAATTGATGAATCTTGTACCTTTGGTTCTTGTGTGCATGGATTACATGATTTTGGGTTACGTATGAGTTAAGAGATTCTAGAGGATCTTTCTGTACATGAATGGACTAAGGAGCTATCGGGTACGAATGTCTATTGAGGCAGATGAGGTGGCTAGAGCTAATCAAGGATTATGATTGCGAGATCAATTCTCATCCTGGTAAGACTAACGTAGTAGCTAACGCATTAAATAGGAAGTCGACGGTAGAGCTTGCCACTCTTGGAATTTCCCTGCCCAGTTGATTATGGAATTCGCTAGGATGGGAGTAGAAGTGGTGGATGAGGATGCACCTGCACGCTTGTCTAACCTAGTGGTTCAATCAGAATTGCTTGCTAAGGCCGCTCAGTTGAAGGACCCTGAGTGCACCAAGATCAAGCAGTTGCTAAGGCACAGAAGTTTTGCCTTAAGGATGATGGGTTGCTTACCCATTTTAAACAAATATGTGTGCCAGAGGACGAAGGACTAAGAAAGGAAAGCATGAGCAAGACTCATCATTCTCCGCATACTGTACATCCCGAAAGTACCAAGATATACAAGGACGAGTAGAGGACGGAATTGAAGTTTAGTACCGCTTTCTACCCACAGACGGATGGTCATTCGAAGCGAACTAACCAAACAAATTCTATAGGACATGTCACAGGCTTGCGTATTGGACTTCAAGGGTAGTTGGATTTAGTACCTACGTTTGATCGAGTTCACCTACAATATTAGCTACAGGCAACTATTGGAATGCCGCCTTACGAAGCACTTTATGGACATAAGTGTCAATCGCCCTTGTATTGGGACAACATCGGTGAGGGACAGACGTTGGGGCTGGAAATGATCTTCAAACCCTCCATCCTTGCAAAGAAAAAGTGACCTCTAACCTTGCAGAAAAATCCAGGCCGTGACCTTCAAATCCTCCATCCCTGTAGAGAAAATGAGAAAAATTTCTCTTCATATTCGGATCCTCCAACCCACGTCTGCGAGAAGAGAAGCTTGACTATGATCCGACGATGGTGACGAAGGCATGAAGAAAGAGTTGCAGGGACTGATTTGGGAGTGAAAAAATTCTGGTTCTTCTTTTTTTTTTTTTTTTCCTTTCATAGTTCATGGGTTTTAATTTTCTTCATTTCGGAATCATTGGTGCGGGATCCAGATCCTCTTTTCAAATTTGAGCCGACAATAATTTATTTTTCCTATGTTCTTATTTTTTGACCTTCAGAGTTCATGGGTCTTGTAGAGGATCGGTCGTGAAAGGCGATTGCCTCCTTTCCATTGGGTTCTAAATTTATCTTCATTTATTTTTTCCGGGTTCTTATTTTTTGACTTTCAGAGTTCATGGGTCTTGTGGAGGTTCTTTATTTTATTTTATTTATTTATTTATTTTTCTGGGTTCTTCATTTTTGACTTTGGACGTGAAAATTTGAGAATAGATGCAATCATTCTTTTTTTTTTTGTCATGACAACTTGAAATTGAGAATAGATGCAATCAGTGCTTGGTTCTGATTGGATTTTAGTTTCCCATTATTGGATTTGCTCTTGCCCAATTTGCTGCTACTCCACAATCAATGCTTGGTTCTTTTAGAGGAATTCCTTTTTTTCATAGGAGTTACGATTGAAGTGAATTCATAATCTGTCGATGTTAATGGAGATTTCGATGAAGCAAAAGGTGGTGGTTCTTCAGTTAGCGGCGAGGGAAGCAGGTCAAGTGCTATTTGTTTTATAAAGAGAGGGGAGGCTATCTCCCAGATCTATTTCTCTTTGGACTTTGAAGAAGTAATCTATAAAATACTCGTTTCATAGTGAAAAAAAGAAAGGTCCCTCAAGAGTTTTGGCTATTGTTGAGCTGTTTCATGTAGAAACCCAAAAAGATGGCTATTATTGTGGCTATGGTGATAGAAACCCAAAGAGACGGGTGGTGAGGAATCACAAATCAATTCAAATACTTGTTCTTTCAAAAAGCAATATTTGACCACTTTGCAATATCTAAAGCAAAGTTTTTCATTTTTTGACAAATATGAAGTAAGTACATACCTAAAGTTAATACCATGAAACTAAATGAATTTTATATCTTAAGCAAAAATTGTAATCCAAAAATCACTACAAAATACTTATTTCCTTAAAATCCAAACTACTTTCATCTTACATTTAAGAGCCAAATATAGTGTAACACAAAATGATTAAATTGTTAAACTACAAAAACTCCATCTCCGAGCGCATGTTGAATTTTTTTTGCCAACGACATTTAGTTCTCACATCATCCTCCTTCCTTCGCTTCCTTATGAATAAAAATAAAAAATAAAAAATAAAAAATAAAAAATAAAAACTTTCAACTAACTTATTCACTTAAAACTTTAATTAAAAATAAAAAGGAAAAATCCACTTCACCCCCCCTAAGTTTCAAGGGTTTTTCAATTTGAATCTCAAAGTTTAAAAATTGGCAATGTACCCCCCTAATGTTTCATAAATTTTCAATTTAAACCTTCCGTTACTAATTTCCGTCAAATTGGACGAAAATTTCTAAAATTACATAATTACCCTCAGGCTTTTTTTAAAAAATTTCCGTCCAATTTAACGGAAATTAGTAACATAAGGGTTAAATTGAAAATTTTTGAAACATTGAGGGGTACATTGCCAATTTTTAAACTTTAGGGTTCAAATTGAAAAACTCCTAAAACTTCAGGGGGTAAACTAGATTTTCCCCAAAATAAAAAATGACAAGGAGTTACAAAGGTAATATACCTTTATTTTTTAACTTATTTAGTTGGTTCCTCTTGTAGAAAGTTTTGATTAGGGAAACTACGAGATGCAAGTATCTAGAGAATAACAAAGAAACGTCATAAAGAAAATAAGGCATAATTGAATTTATGATAAAATTATCACTAAATCAATTAAATAAGTCAATTATGAAACTTTGTAATTAATAATAGGGGAAACTTCACTTTGGCTCCCTGAACTTCTACTCGATTTTACAAATCCCCCCTGAACTTCCAAATCTTTCATTTTAGACCCATAAATTTTCAATTACTCTCAATGTGGACCCCTCCGTCAAATTTTAAACGTTACATGACGTTTATACCCCTGACTTTTATATAAGATTCCAACTTCTAAAACATTTTTTTTTAAAAAAAAAAAAAAGATGAAAATCAAGGACATTTTAGTCTTTTTTTTTTTATTTTTAACGGCTAAAATTAACGAAATGGTTCTAATTGAGAGTAGAAAGTTCAAAGGTTCAAAATGAGAGATTTAAAAGTTCAGGAAGAGTTTGTAAAATCGGGTAAAAGTTCAGGGAGCCAAAGTGAAGTTTCCCCTTAATAATATCAAATTCAAAATATTAGGTGAACATACACTTTACCCCCCTGAACTATCCACTCATTTGCACTTTTAACCCCAATGTTTAAAAAGTGACGCTTTACCCCCTCCAAAGTATCTGACATTGACACTTGACCCCTATGAAGTACACTTTACCCCCATGAAGTATTTTAAATTGACACTTTACCCCCTAAAACTTAGTTACTTCGGGGGGTAAGGTGTCAACTAAAAATACTTCAGGGGGTAATGTGTACTTCATGGGGGTCAAGTGTCAATGTCAAATTTCTTTGGGGGATAAAGTGTTACTTTTTAAATATTAAGGTTAAAAGTGCAAATTGGTGGATAATCCAGGGAGGTAAAGTGTATTTTTCCCAAAATATTATTTATGAATATTTTACCCTAGATATTTGGGTAAAGCTAAGAACATGATTATATGTGATATCCTCGTTACTCTTCTATGCCATGCAGTCATGTGTTTCTATACCCTGTAAAAATCATATGCGTTTAATAAGATTAATAATATACCATAATCACATCAAAGCAAAGTTTAACATGGAAAGACAATAAAGATAATTTAGTAGACTACCTTTGACACTCTGATTTCCTTTGTTTGATTCTTTGACTTGCTTTCATTTGGTTTCTTCATATTTTCTATCCATGGTTTGGGTCAACGTTTCTTATTACAATAACTCTCTTTTTTCTTTATTCCTTTTGGCCCTACCATGATTGATCATCTTTGTCTACAATATTGGTTAAAAGCCTAATATTATCTTCCTTTGCATTAGCTTGGCAATTATTTGCATCACAAAGTCTTTTCTTCAAATCTGCAATAGCTGGATTTAGGATATTAAAGTCTTCTTCAGTTTCACATGCCTCATTTACCAATTGAATATATTTAGGACAGAAAGATTGATGCCTATCTGCATATCCTAATCGAGTATCTAACTCAGTGTCATTCTTCATGAATTGTTTTTCATTATCATCTTTTGCATTTCTTCTCCATCTCTTTAGAATATATCCATAGGGAATCAACTTGATATCCCACACATCAACAATTTTTAGAGCATGCCGACACAAAATACCGAATGTCTCAAACTTTCTATAAGAGCAAGACAAAGTTTGATCTAATGGATTCCACAAAATGTTGTATTTTCCATGTACGTTGAAAACTCCAACAACATATCTATGTATCTCTTGACTTTCATTGTGGTCTATAATGAAAAGTGGCGGTACATTTTCAACTTCATTTTGAAATAACACAAACACCTTGGGTGTGTACACTTTTGCTACTTGATTCAGAATATATGAGTTCTTGAGATTCAATCTTGGTAATTTTTGTCTAGAGTTGTATTTTGCTTTTAACTCCTTGTCATATTTTTGTTTGACAACTCTTTCAAAATTAGTGAAAAATTCTAATATATTGAGATTAGTACGTAAGCAATCCTTCAAGTCACAGTTGAATCTCTCACTAAGTTGTGTACTCTTGATTCCTACAGTAAATATCCTCTTTACATATGCTTGGGCCCATTTCTCCTTCAATTTAAATATATATCTATTAGCCATTTATTTTCACGAGCATCATACTTTTCTAACATGATATTCCATGTAGAGAGAAAGTCATCTTCATCATTATACTCATAGACACATGCTAAGAAATCTTTATTAAATGGGGACCCCACCTTTAAGTAAATAGCCCAAGTGCGTATTAGCATTTTGCCACATGTGCCAACTACACAACACATGATACGTTTCAGGCATCACTATCTGAAGGGCAGTTGACATTGCTGCATCTTGATCGGTAAAAATAGTAATTAGCTTCTTTTAAGACATTGCTTCTAGGAAAGTCTCAAATAACCGTACAAAAGATTTAATTGTTTCATCATACAATAGTGCAACTCCTAATACAACAATCTATCTATGGTGATTGAGTTCCAATAATACACCAAGTGGTCTTGCATATCTATTTGTGCTATATGCTGTATTAAACATAATTACTTCACCAAAATGACTATAGTCAATGATCATTTTTGCATCATCCCAAAAAATATTAGTAATTAACTCTTCAACATCCAATTGAAAAGCATAATAATATGAAGGATTTTCTTTGAGTTGTTGACGTAAATACTTTTCCAAACTAGCAGCTTCCCCAAACTTCAAGGCACTTTGTCGCTTATTGCGTAAATAGTTCTTATGATCCTGCTTGATAAAACCAAGGTTATCACCTCCACCAACTTGTTTACTCATAAGCTGATAAGAATCCTTTAGTCTTAAACCTGATTCATATGCCAAATCAATATCAATAGCTTGAGTTGTATACATTTTCCGTTGTGATGGCATCATGTATACAATTGTTGAGAGATGGAGTTTGTGATTATGCTCAGCAACGAAGTCACTCACCATGTATTTGTCACTATCTTGATTATACACAATAACTAAATGTGCATCGTATCCACATCTTTTTTTTTTTTTTTTTAACTATTTCGCTTGTCTATACCTCGAATTCCCTTCTTCTCGCACACTAATCTCCTTGAAGTAACAATTCCGGTCTTTTTACATTTGTTCACATACTCTTTTCTGATATTAAAACCTGAAATTCTCTCATACTCTTTATAAAAACTATATGCACTCTCATCTTATTCAAATTGCATGCCTTTTGATGGTGTAAATTTTGTAGGAACATTTGGAGACACAAAATGTTTGAATGAGACATCCATATATTGTTATCCCTAAAAGAAATTATATTACCAAACAAACACATTCATTCAAAGTGTTCATAAATTAATAATATTCAACGATAATTATTCAAATAATATCCTACATTAAAAGCAATCTAAAGGTTTCAAAGTTCAACCCATGAATGGTTATGCAAGAACGGCTAAATCCCACTAAAAGCTAAGCAATTTTTTTTATTTTTTTATTTTTTCAAATCTTACACAAATAAGACAAACATCTCAATGGTTACAACTAAAAAACAGAAAATGATCTATTTATTTTCTATTCGACTTTTTGTATATATATATTAATAGTATGAATTTTCTAATATCTGTAAGAATTATATATATATTAAATGCCAATTAACAATAAAACTAGCAGCAGAAATAATTTAATATATAAGTACCTCCGGCCATTGCTTTGCTCAAGTAGGTTGAAGAACAACTTCACAGCAACCAAATCTAGAAAATTAAAAAATATTGAGAGGTTCTTCTGACCTATGCCTACCAGTGAATGACAGTTGATGGAATACACAAGTTTTATTTATAGGTAGGTCAGGGATCCTCAATTAGAGCTGTTATCTTAATTATTTCTCCCATCAAGGAATAAAAATCATAATCAATACATATTATTTGATTTCACAAAATAAAATCAATAATGAATTCAAATATTTGTTTTCACAAGAATTAAATCAATAATTTAATTCAGAATATTTGATTTCACAAAATAAGCTTTAATTGGAATAAATCACTAAACACCGTAATTATATATATTTTATAATCATAATAATATATGTGACATAAGGGACATACCTTAAATGGAATTTCTTACATTCTCCCACTTGGCCCTTATGACACATAAATTTCTTATAGTGTTCAGTTCTATAATATGGCCATTACTTTATTTATTCCAATCATTCATGGAATCCTCCCACTATCCTCCCACTCACTCAAGGAATACTACACGTGAATCATGGTGGTAAAGCTTTTATATGATAAGCCGTCCCTTCTATGTATCACAATGTGTAATACCTCCCTAAATGAGTACTTTATGGATAATGTACTTTATGAATGAACTTCTTATAAGTCATTCGGGTCCAACTTTAATTTTATCTTCACGAATAAGAATAATGTATATGCGCACAAAAATCTTTATAACATTACATTTATGTCTATAGACCAATTAAAGAGAAACTAAGCACAAATGAATTAATGAATCTAATATATTCCACATAACTTTATACTTTCTTTACCGGTAAACCTTTAGTCATGGGATCCGCAATCATTAATTCAATACTTATATGCTCAATAGACACTGCATGTCACTTAATGTTCTCTTTGAAATACTTAATGTTGATATACATACTTCTGCTTCTACTTAGTTTATTCTTAGAAAAAATAACTGTAATAGAATTAATTCAGAAGATTTTTATGGGTTTAACTACAAAATCGACAATCTTGAGACCTTTAAAAAATGTCTCAACTATAATGCATGTGTAACAAATTCACAACATATAATGATTTTTGCTTTCATGGTAGATGTATCAACTATAGTCTACTTACTTCATCTTCAGTATATAGCCTTTTAACAATAAAAAATATATATATACTGAAGTTGATTATCTACTATCTACACATTTAGCAAAAATCAAACTTAAATAAACACCACCAAATGGCATGTGTATCTTTAAGTTAAACTGTAGTTCTTGGTTCCTTGCATATTCCATAATACTATATTGACCCAATAGTCCAACTGCTATTTCAATGTCAGGTCTAATGTAGACATGTGCATACATGTGGAAAATATTTCATCTGCTCTTGTTCCAATACATTTTTGGGACATCGATTTACACGGAATTTATCCCCTTTAATAATAGGTGCTACTGAAGATTTATAGTTCTTCATTCTGAATCTCTCCCAAAACTTTAGTGAGAGGAACTTTATGTAGCAAACCTAAATTGCTGCTTGCAAGCAAAATATTATCTATATACATGACTAAAGTAACTTTTACTCCCACTGACCTTACGGTATATACAATGATTAACAAAGTTCTCAATAAAACCATGTGAGACAATAACCTTGTAAAATATTATATACCACTAGTAAGAGGCCTATCTTAGCCCATTAATAGATATCCTTAATTTGCAAGCTTTCTGATTGTTATTAATAAAACCCTTAAGTTGTCTTATGTACACCTCTTCCTTAAGATTCTCATTCAGGAAAATTGTTTTTCACATCATTTTGATATAGCTCTAAACCAAAATGAGCTACTCATACCATGATAGTCAATGCCTTCCTTTTGAGTAAGATCATTGGCTACAAGTCTAACTTTATCTCGTTCAACATTACCCAAAAGCATCCTTTTAGGCTTTGTAAACCCATTTGCAACATATGGCTACAACTCCCTTTGGTAAGTCAACAAGATTGCAAACTTGAATTTTAGCCAAGGTTTTCATCTCCTCCTTCATGGCATTGAAACACAATGTGAAGTTATCTCCACCCAAAATGATGTGAAAACAATTTTTGGATCGTCCTTAGGTTTGACATAAAAATCAGACTCCTGAAAGTATACAACATAATCACTAGGGATTGTTGGTCACCTTATTCCAGAGAATCTTCTTAATCCTACTTTCTTTACATTTAACCAAGTCTGAGTAGGTTCATTCTAAACTTGTTCCTCATGAGTTGACTGTTTTGAACCAATTGTGGTTCAAGATAATCAATTTAATTTTTCCTAAGCACAATCAAACACCCTTCAGGTGAAGGAGTTTCATTCAACTCTCGTGCTTCCTCTAATTCAATCCCTTAAGGATAAGCACTCACACTAGGTTCAGCATCCTCTAGAAATTTTGCATTTCTAAACTCAACAATTCTAGGATTGAATGAAGGACAGTAAAAACTAAACTCCTTAGAGTTTACTGTATAACCTATAAAATTTCGCTGGTTGTCTTTAAATCTAATTTCCTTAGGTGTGGATTATAAATCCTCACTTTAGCAGGACAACCCCATATGTGTAAACAATTTGAACTTGGTTCCATTCATTCCTTAATTTATGTGTTCCAATCATATTATCAACAATAGAAATATATAAAACTAAACAATATTCACAAATCGAGCATAATAAACAACATAACTTAATGCTGAGCAAATATGGCATAGAGATGGCTCTGATACCACATATAAGAATTCTATATATATTAAATGCTAATTAACAATAAAACTAGTAGCGAAAATAATTTAATATGTAAGTACCTCCGGCCCTTGCTTTGCTCAAGCAGGTTGAAGAATAACTTCACAGTAACCAAATCTAGAAAACTAAAAAATATTGAGAGGTTCTTCTAACTTATGCCTACTAGGGAGTATCAATTGATAGAATACACATGCCTTATTTATAGGTAGGTCAGGGACCCTCAATTAAAGCTGTTACCTTAATTATTCCTCTCATCAAGGAATAAAAATCAAATAAATCATCAATACAGATTATTTGATTTCACAAAATAAAATCAATAATGAATTCAAATATTTGTTTTCATAAGAATTAAATCAACAATTTAATTCAGAATATTTGATTTCACAGAATAAGCTTTAATTGGAATAAATCACTGAACACCGTAATTATATATATTTTATAATCATAATAATATATGTGACATAAGGGACATACCTTAAATGAAATTTCTTACATAGATATCTTTATACTAGTAAGGATATCTCTACATCAACAACTAAGGATAATGTTAGGAAAATACTCGCAATCTCAATAGATATGTTTATACTAGTAGAATTAGAACCGACAAACACAAAATCACACAAAAAAAAAAGTAAAGAAGAACTTGAAGGTTACCTTTAACTTGAGAATGACAAAAACGATATTGTTTTTTCTTCAAAGATTTTTTTTTTTTTTTTTTTTTTTGTTATTGTTTTCCTATTGCTTTGTCTTTCTATTTGCCTTTTTTTTTTGTCTGTCTCTTCCTATTCTTTGAAGTTGCATGATTTTTTTTTTTTTACCTTTTGTTTCATTTTTCTTTTTTGTCTTTTGCTATTCCCATTATTAACGTTTTTAGTTTTTGGAGTAACGTGTGCAAACTTAACGTGCGCAGAGTAAACGTTTTCCTTTTCTCAGACTTAACGTGCGCAGTAGAGTAAACGTTTTTTTTTTTTTATTAAGGAGAATGACATGTATCTTTTACGGCCTTGGATTTCTCTGTCGTAAACTGGATATTCTCTAGTCCCTTTGGACTTGAGAGGATCCCTTTCCAACGTAGTTGTGGAGTACGAGCCATTAGGGATCCAGAAAGGATTAACATACGTTGAGGAGCCGGTAAAGATCCTGGATCGGAAGGAGCAAGTGCTGCGTACTAAGAAGATTCCTATCATTAAGGTACTGTGGCATAACCGTGGTGTCGAGGAAGCTTCATGGGAGGCAGAGTACGACATACGGAATCACTATCCGCATTTGTTTAGCACTTGATTGTGGTTATGGCATAAATACCCACCGATCCAGACTGTATGTGGAATTACTCATTTTGTAAGTTGATCGACTTGGATGTCGAGATTGATGAGAACTGATACATTATAGGAAACACTAAGTACGATGCTTTGGATGACTTACGAGACGACATTCCATAGTTGTTTGAGGATGGTGTAGTGTCAGTTGGCGAACGAGATGAGATAGCCTAGGAGCCCACTGAGCATGATACCGATGATACTACGAACAAAAGTGCTACTTGTCTTTGTAGCAATAATGTTGGTAAGAGCCAGTCGTGTAGGACCCGTCGGAATCACCAAGAGAGTTGGTTTAGCGGTATACCAAGTTGCCTTGCTGCTGAACTTGGTAGTTGAGCAAGATGTCTTTCATGGCTTTACATTGAGGTTCAATGATTTTATTCGTATGGTTAATTTCTTTTGTCTTGGGCTGTATGCCTATTCGTTATGGTTATGAATAACTGTTACATTTGGATTGTCTAAGAGTAGTCAATTAAGATAAGTTTGCTTCCGGCTAAGAAGTATGGCATTATGCCAAAGATACCCATGGGCTTGATTTCCCAAGTGGAGCTGCTTATTTTGGTGAATTTAGGAGTCATCAAGTTTGACGATGGTTGATATAGTGTGGATAACATCGACTACGACTCCCTTGGGGACTTGCAAGTGGATTTGCTATAACTTTTGAGGATGTCGACGTGAATCACTTTATATAGGATGAAGAGCTTAGTGCTCGAAGAAAGGAGGGGATAAGATTTCCCAAGAATGGGCTGAGCACGAATCTTATAAGACTACGGACGTTAACATGATGTTACTATTCCTTCTTGTGTTTTGGGGCTACGAAATCTCGATAATAAAATTTTTATAAGGAGGAGAGAATGTAGTGACCAAAATAATTAACTAAGTTTAGGTAGCTTAGTTAAAGGTTTAATTTGGGCTTTGGGTCACTAGGAACAGCTGGAGGGCATTTTGGAAATTTTAGACTTTTTGACCGGACGTACACATGGGGGACCACGCGGACGTACACTGACTTTTGGTTGACCATTGGTTAATGCTCGTACATATGATGCAGCCTTTGGTGCACTGGGTAAATAGTGCACAGATGTATGCCCCTATAGTACCTTACGTACTCTACTTTACAAGACACCTCCTGCAGTGCCCACAGCTTTTCCTACACTATCAATGCCCCTCCTCACTCGACCCTTACCCCCCATTTAGCTTCTGTTGCCCTCTAGAATCCATGTTTGAGTGATTTTGCGAGTTATGAGAGTTCTTGGAGGAGAATGAGAGATTTCTTGGAGGTAATCTTCTAAACTTAGCTTGTTCCTTACTTAGTTGTTATATTATTTAAGTGTTTTCCATAGTTAGCTTAGTTGGTAGATCTTCCAGTTATGTTGTTGCCCTTAATCTTGGTTTAAGTTGGGTTAGTGCTTCATCTTTGTGGAACGTATTTTCTTATGCATGGAGGCATTGTATTGAGATAGGAAGGTCTTAGAAATCCTTTAGGTAGCTTTGGAACCAGTTTGGGAGGATAGGAGGACGTTTGGAACAAATGAGGTTCTACCTGAACCTTCTGGGCAGACGTACGACCTTGAGCCTAGACGTACGACTCGAAGCGTTCCAGGGAACGCCACTTTGACCAATCGTCTGATAGCCTCTGTTTTCATGTTCTAGGTTCGTTTTAGTTGGACTTAGAACTAATGATATGTCTTTCCTCAGTATTCGAGATTATGGAGCCTCGAGGGGATTTTATGGAGGAGCCTTACGACCCGAGTGAATATAAATTCACATGGCTACTTGTTGTTACTTTTTCCGCATCGCACGACTATATATATATATATATATATATATATATAACATGCATATTTGGCAACTCTCATGAATTACATTTTCGACTGCTGTGAACTTTCTTTCGAGAAAACGTATGTTGATAAACAAGATAATGATGAGATTTGTAAAACTATGCATGTAAAAGATGGATAAGATTAATTGTATCATATGATATGGTACACCAGTACGTGTAGGGTAATGGTCATGGGCTTACTATATAGGTTAACTTTATGGTCAAGTATGTGTGTGGGCTTTGGATCCAGTGGTTTTTGTGACAGGCGCAGCCATTGCCAAATAGTTAGTGATTACAGGACATACATTACTAGTAGCATGGGCCACCTGAGGTCGGACTCGGTTGGGCTGCTAGTAGTGGACGGAAGCGTACAATGGTCAAGGCATAGACATTGTATTACAGGTTCTTCGGGAGAACGCCAACCCTGCTGAGAAGGGGTAATATTTCGAGTAGACCAGATTGTTGAACTATGACATGATTCTCATATTACAGCATATATTATATCTATATTGCATTCTTGATAACAGTCACCTCATAATGCTGCATGTATTTTATAAACAATTGAGTTCACCATTTAATGATGGGTACGTCATTTGCATTTATACTTATTAAGTCGTCGGATTTACCCTTGTATTATTTCTCTTTTTTCTCTATATGTACATCTGTGTCATTATAAATAGTTTAACAGAAGATGGATACCACAAAGCGTCTGGTTATCATGGAGGATTCAAAAAAGAGAGATACTTGAGGACTTATTGTGAGATTAGGCGGGTACTCATGGTAATTGGTACTTTTGCTATACTGTAAACTTAAGAGCTTTGATGCATATTTGCATATCAAGGCATAGAATGGATTTCTTGTAAGGATGACTTATATAGTGTGATTTCAGCTACTTTGATGATCCTTGATTTGGTTGTAATGATTAATATTTATAAAATCTTAATGTTTCTGCTGCTTAGTATCTCTTCTTTTCGAATAGTAGAGATCCCTTAGTCTTGTTCCGCGCAGAATAAGGCTGGGAGACAAATCGTGGAATTAATTACCAGTTAATTAATTCCCAGGGCGTTACAGCCCTGCTTGAACACCCCTACCGAACACGACACACTAATTTAAAGGGTGATACAATACGACATGTGTGACCCGTTTAATTAACGGGTCATGTCAATTTGACACGACATGACATGACATGACACAACCGAATGACCTGAACCTGTGATTTTTTTTTTTTTTTAAGGGAAACTACCTTTTGCCCCCATGAACTACAACCCATTTTCACTTTGCTCCCATGAACTACCAACTATGACACCCAACCCCCATGAACTATCATTTTGTGCCCAAAACCCCATTTCGTCAGTCAAAGGCATTAACTCAGACGGTCAAAGTGACAATGCGTTGTAGTTTATAGAGGCAAAATAACAATGTGTTGTAGTTCATGGGGGCAAAGTGACAATGAATTGTAATTCATGGGGGCAAAGTGACAAGTAAATCATCTGATTTAACGCCTTTGACTGACAGAATGAGGGTTTTGGGCACAAAATGGTAGTTCATGGAGGTTAGGTGTCATAGTTCGTAGTTCATGGGGAGAAAGTGCCAAGGCGTTGTAGTTTATGGGGGCAAAAGGTAGTTTCAAAAA
>NC_081542.1:37878792-37886753 GCF_901000735.1 Corylus avellana
TATTTGATTTCACAAAATAAAATCAATAATGAATTCAAATATTTGTTTTCACAAGAATTAAATCAATAATTTAATTCAGAATATTTGATTTCACAAAATAAGCTTTAATTGGAATAAATCACTAAACACCGTAATTATATATATTTTATAATCATAATAATATATGTGACATAAGGGACATACCTTAAATGGAATTTCTTACATTCTCCCACTTGGCCCTTATGACACATAAATTTCTTATAGTGTTCAGTTCTATAATATGGCCATTACTTTATTTATTCCAATCATTCATGGAATCCTCCCACTATCCTCCCACTCACTCAAGGAATACTACACGTGAATCATGGTGGTAAAGCTTTTATATGATAAGCCGTCCCTTCTATGTATCACAATGTGTAATACCTCCCTAAATGAGTACTTTATGGATAATGTACTTTATGAATGAACTTCTTATAAGTCATTCGGGTCCAACTTTAATTTTATCTTCACGAATAAGAATAATGTATATGCGCACAAAAATCTTTATAACATTACATTTATGTCTATAGACCAATTAAAGAGAAACTAAGCACAAATGAATTAATGAATCTAATATATTCCACATAACTTTATACTTTCTTTACCGGTAAACCTTTAGTCATGGGATCCGCAATCATTAATTCAATACTTATATGCTCAATAGACGCTGCATGTCACTTAATGTTCTCTTTGAAATACTTAATGTCGATATACATACTTCTGCTTCTACTTAGTTTATTCTTAGAAAAAATAACTGTAATAGAATTAATTCAGAAGATATTTATGGGTCTAACTACAAAATCGATAATCTTGAGACCTTTAAAAAATGTCTCAACTATAATGCATGTGTAACAAATTCACAACATATAATGACTTTTGCTTTCATGGTAGATGTATCAACTGTAGTCTACTTACTTCATCTTCAATATATAGCCTTTTAACAATAAAAAATATATATATACTGAAGTTGATTATCTACTATCTACACATTTAGCAAAAATCAAACCTGAATAAATACCACCAAATGGTATGTGTATCTTTAAGTTAAACTGTAGTTCTTGGTTCCTTGCATATTCCATAATACTATATTGACCCAATAGTCCAACTGCTATTTCAATGTCAGGTCTAATGTAGACATGTGCATACATGTGGAATATATTTCATCTACTCTTGTTCCAATACATTTTTGGGACATCGATTTACACGGAATTTATCCCCTTTAATAATAGGTGCTACTGAAGATTTATAGTTCTTCATTCCGAATCTCTCCCAAAACTTAAGTGAGAGGAACTTTATGTAGCAAACCTAAATTGCTGCTTGCAAGCAAAATATTATCTATATACATGACTAAAGTAACTTTTACTCCCACTGACCTTACGGTATATACAATGATTAACAAAGTTCTCAATAAAACCATGTGAGACAATAACCTTGTAAAATATTATATACCACTAGTAAGAGGCCTATCTTAGCCCATTAATAGATATCCTTAATTTGCAAGCTTTCTGATTGTTATCTATAAAACCCTTAAGTTGTCTTATGTACACCTCTTCCTTAAGATTCTCATTCAGGAAAATTGTTTTTCACATCCTTTTGATATAGCTCTAAACCAAAATACCATGATAGTCAATGCCTTCCTTTTGAGTAAGATCATTGGCTACAAGTCTAGCTTTATATCGTTCAACATTACCCGAAAGCATCATTTTAGGCTTTGTAAACCCATTTGCAACCTATGGCTACAACTCCCTTTGGTAAGTCAACAAGATTGCAGACTTGAATTTTAGCTGATAAGTGCCAAATATTGCATATTTAGACCCCTTTATTTACATTAGTTAATCCTTTAGTTGTGTCGTTATTTAATATTTTGTGTTAGTTTTGTGTTTTTAGTATTTTGTAGGTCGTTGAAGAAAAACTACAGCTTTAAAAGGAAAAATGCGAAGTTTGGAAGAAAGCATACTTTGAGAAGACCTAGATAATGTGGTTAAGTCTAACCAAATCCAAGAAAAGGTTAAATCAGATTAAAGTTCAGATTTGATAAGATTTCGGATCGGATTCAAATTCAGATTCTACACACGTCTTAGTATTTTGACCATAGCTCTCCGGTCAAATATCGGATTGAAGTGATTCAAACGGCATTAGAAAGCTAGCTCAAACTACTACAATTTGTTGTGAAATAGGATTTTCGTAATTCGGACGGTTTCTATGTCAAAATCGCCCCGCAATTAAGAGACACAAATTTGGACGAATCCTATTCCGATTTCAGACTTCTATTTTGACTGGGAGACAGACCTCCGAATTATCTAGTTTACTTGGGCTTCTAGGACTTCCCTAAGCTTATAAATAGACTTCTTTGCATTAAAAAAAAAATGACACAATCCCAGAGAGCAAAATTCTTTTGTTTAGTTTTTCTTTAGGTTTAGGTTTAGGTTTAGGTTTAGATTTTATTTTTATGTGGAGCTAAATTCCCAACTAAAGTTGGGGATGAAGCCTCACCGATGAAGAACAACATCACTTTTATGTAAGTTTTTATTATTATGATTTTATTGGGTTTTATATTTCAATTGATTGCTTGGCTTTTAACTCATAAAAATTGGATATCCCTTGTAATTTGTTTTACGGATACATCTGGTGTTTCAATTGAATTTAGATTCCTTTTGTGATTTGGTCAATGAATGGATACATGAGATGGTTTTGATTAATTCTTTGAAGTATAGTAAAACATATCTATGATTTAATTTGTGAGAACTTCGGATTAATATTGGTGAACATAAAGTATGTTGTTATGATTTGGTGAGTGTGAATTCCCAAACCTTAGTACCTTTATCCTTAGATTTACTTATTTTATTTAGTTTATGTTTATCCTTTAATTTTCAAAACTCAAAAATCAAAACCCTTTTGGAACTAGATTAGGATTTAATTAGTTTAGATATAAATTGCTCTTTAAAAAATACAATTCTCTGTGGGATCGACCTCGCACTTGCAATCTATTAAACTACAATTGATTCATGCACTTGCGAGTTAAATAAATTTGCACAACATTAGCCAAGGATTTCATCTTCTCCTTCATGACATTGAAACACAATGTGAAGTTATCTCCACCCAAAATGATGTGAAAACAATTTTTGGATCGTCCTCAGGTCTGATATAAAATCAGACACCTGGAAGTATACAACATAATCACTAGGGATTGTTGGTCACCTTATTATAGAGAATCTTCTTAATCATACTTTCTTTACATTTGACCAAGTCTGAGTAGGTTCATTCTGAACTTGTTCCTCATGAGTTGACTGTTTTGAACCAATTGTGGTTCAAGATAATCAATTTGATTTTTCCTAAGCACAATCAAACACCCTTCATGTGAAGGAGTTTCATTCAACTCTCGTGCTTCCTCTAATTCAATCCCTTAAGGATAAGCACTCACACTAGGTTCAGCATCCTCTAGAAATTTTGCATTTCTAAACTCAACAATTCTAGGATTGAATGAAGAACAGCAAAAACTAAACTCCTTAGAGTTTACTGCATAACCTATAAAATTTCCCTGGTTGTCTTTAAATCTAATTTCCTTAGGTGTGGATTATAAATCCTCACTTTAGCAGGACAACCCCATATGTGTAAACAATTTGAACTTGGTTCCATTCATTCCTTAATTTAGGTGTTCCAATCATATTATCAACAATAGAAATATATAAAACTAAACAATATTCACAAATCGAGCATAATAAACAACATAACTTAATGCTGAGCAAATATGGCATAGAGATGGCTCTGATACCACATATAAGAATTCTATATATATTAAATGCTAATTAACAATATAACTAGCAGCGAAAATAATTTAATATGTAAATACCTCCAGCCCTTGCTTTGCTCAAGCAGGTTGAAGAACAACTTTACAGCAACCAAATCTAGAAAACTAAAAAATATTGAGAGATTCTTCTGACCTATGCCTACTAGTGAGTGTCAATTGATAGAATACACATGCCTTATTTATAAGTAGATCAGGGACCCTCAATTAGAGCTGTTACCTTAATTATTCCTCTCATCAAGGAATAAAAATCAAATAAATCATCAATACAGATTATTTGATTCCACAAAATAAAATCAATAATGAATTCAAATATTTGTTTTCATAAGAATTAAATCAACAATTTAATTCAGAATATTTGATTTCACAGAATAAGCTTTAATTGGAATAAATCAATGAACACCGTAATTATATATATATTTTATAATCATAATAATATATGTGACATAAGGGACATACCTTAAATGAAATTTCTTACATAGATATCTTTATACTAGTAAGGATATCTCTACATCAACAACTAAGGATAATGTTAGGAAAATACTCGCAATCTCAATAGATATGTTTATACTAGTAGAATTAGAACCGATAAACACAAAATCACACCAAAAAAAATAATAATAATAAAGTAAAGTAAAGAAGAACTTGAAGGTTACCTTTAACTTGAGAATGACAAAAACGATATTGCTTTTTCTTCAAAGATTTTTTTTTTTTTTTTTGTTATTGTTTTCCTATTGCTTTGCCTTTCTATTTGCCTTTTTTTTGTCTGTCTCTTCCTATTCTTTGAAGTTGCATGATTTTTTTTTTTTCCCTTTTGTTTCATTTTTCTTTTTTGTCTTTTGCTATTCCCATCATTAACGTTTTTAGTTTTTGGAGTAACGTGTGCAAACTTAACGTGCGCAGAGTAAACGTTTTCCTTTTCTCAGACTTAACGTGCACAGTAGAGTAAACGTTTTTTTTTTTTTTTTTTTAAGGAGAATGACATGTATCTTTTACGGCCTTGGATTTCTCTGTCGTAAACTGGATATTCTCTAGTCCCTTTGGACTTGAGAGGATCCCTTTCCGACGTAGTTGTGGAGTACGAGCCATTAAGGATCCAGAAAGGATTGACATACGTTGAGGAGCCAGTAAAGATCATGGATCAGAAGGAGCAAGTGCCGCGTATTAAGAAGATTCCTATCATTAAGGTACTGTGGCATAACCGTGGTGTCGAGGAAGCATCATGGGAGGCAGAGTACGACATACGGAATCACTAGCCGCATTTGTTTAGCACTTGATTGTGGTTATGGCATAAATACCCACCGATCCATACTGTATGTGGAATTACTCATTTTGTGAGTTGATCGACTTGGATGTCGAGATTGATGAGAACTGATGCATTATAGGAAACACTAAGTACGATGCTTTGGATGACTTACGAGACGACATTCCATAGTTGTTTGAGGATGGTGCAGTGTCAGTTGGCGAACGAGATGAGATACCTTAGAAGCCCACTGAGCATGATACCGATGATACTATGAACGAAAGTGCTAGTCGTCTTTGGAGCAATAATGTTGGTAAGAGCCAGTCGTGTAGGACCCGTCGGAATCACCAAGAGAGTTAGTTTAGCGGTATACCAAGTTGCCTTGCTGCTGAACTTGGTAGTTGAGCAAGATGTCTTTCATGGCTTTACATTGAGGTTCAAAGATTTTATTCGTATGGTTAATTTCTTTTGTCTTGGGCTGTATGCCTATTCGTTATGGTTATGAATAACCGTTACATTTGGATTGTCTAAGAGTAGTCAATTAAGATAAGTTTGCTTCTGGCTAAGAAGTATGGCATTATGCCAAAGATACCCATGTGCTTGATTTCCCAAGTGGAGCTACTTATTTTGGTGAATTTAGGAGTCATCAAGTTTGATGATGGTTGATATAGTGTGGATAACATCGACTACGACTCCCTTGGGGACTTGCAAGTGGATTTGCTATAACTTTTGAGGATGTCGACGTGAATCACATTATATAGGACGAAGAGCTTAGTGCTCGAAGAAAGGAGGGGATAAGATTTCCCAAGAATGGGCTGAGCACGAATCTTATAAGACTACGGACGTTAAGATGATGTTACTATTCCTTCTTGTGTTTTGGGGCTACGAAATCTCGATATGAAATTTTTATAAGGAGGAGAGAATGTAGTGACCAAAATAATTAACTAAGCTTAGGTAGCTTAGTTAGAGGTTTAATTTGGGCTTTGGGTCACTAGGAACAGCTGGGAGGGCATTTTGGAAATTTTAGACTTTTTGACCGGACGTACACATGGGGGACCACGCGGACGTACGCTGACTTTTGGTTGACCACTGGTTAATGCTCGTACGTATGATGCAGCCTTTGGTGCGCTGGGTAAATAATGCACAGATGTATGCCCCTATAGTACCTTACGTACTCTACTTTACAAGACACCTCCTACAGTGCCCACAGCTTTTCCTACACTATCAATACCCCTCCTCACTCGACCCTTACCCTCCATTTAGCTTCTGTTGCCCTCTAAAATCCATGCTTGAGTGATTTTGCGAGTTATGAGAGTTCTTGGAGGAGAATGAGAGATTTCTTGGAGGTTTTGCTTCTTGGAGGTAATCTTCTAAACTTAGCTTGTTCCTTACTTAGTTGTTATATTATTTAAGTGTTTTCCATAGTTAGCTTAGTTGGTAGATCTTCCAGTTATGTTGTTGCCCTTAATCTTGGTTTAAGTTGGGTTAGTGCTTCATCTTTGTGGAACGTATTTTCTTATGCATGGAGGCATTGTGTTGAGATAGGAAGGTCTTAGAAATCCTTTGGGTAGCTTTGGAACTAGTTTGGGAGGATAGGAGGATGTTTGGAACAAATGAGATTCTACCTGAACCTTTTGGGCAGACGTACGGCCTTGAGCCTAGATGTACGACTCGAAGCGTTCTAGGGAATGCCACTTTGACCAATCGTCTGATAGCCTCTGTTTTCATGTTCTAGGTTCGTTTTAGTTGGACTTAGAACTAATGATATGTCTTTTCTCAGTATTCGAGGTTATGGAGCCTCAAGGGAATTTTATGGAGAAGCCTTACGACCCAGGTGAGTATAAACTCACATGGATACTTGTTGTTACTTTTTCCGCATCGCACGACTATTTTATATATATATATAATATGCATATTTTGCAACTCTCATGAATTACATTTTCAACTGCTGTGAACTTTCTTTTGAGAAAACGTATGTTGATAAACAAGATAATGATGAGATTTGTAAAACTATGCATGTAAAAGATGGATAAGATTAATTGCATTGTATGATATGGTACACCAGTACGTGTACGGTAACGGTCATGGGCTTACTATACAGGTTAACTTTATGGTCAAATATGTGTGTGTGGGCCTTGGATCCAGTGGTTTTTGTGACAGGCGCAGCCATTGCCAAATAGTTAGTGATTACAGGACATACATTACTAGTAGCATGGGTCACCTGAGGTCGGACTTGGTTGGGCTGCTAGTGGTGGACGGAAGCGTACAATGGTCGAGGCATAGGCATTGTATTATAGGTTCTTCGGGAGAACGCCAACCCTGCTGAGAAGGGGTAATATATCGGGTAGACCAGATTGTTGAACTATGACATGATTCTCATATTACAGCATATATTATATCTATATTGCATTCTTGATAACAGTCACCTCATAATGCTGCATGTATTTTATAAACAATTCAGTTCACCATTTAATGATGGGTACGTCATTTGCATTTATACTTATTAAGTCGTCGGATTTACCCTTGTATTATTTCTCTTTTTTCTCTATATGTACATCTGTGTCATTATAGATAGTTTAGCAGAAGATGGATACCGCAAAGCATCTGGTTATCATGGAGGATTCGAAAAGGGAGATGCTTAAGAACTTATTGCGAGATTAGGTGGGTACTCATGGTAATTGGTACTTTTGCTATACTGTAAACTTAAGAGCTTTGATGTATGTATGCATATCAAGGCATATAATGGATTTCTTGTAAGGATGACTTATATAGTGTGATTTCAGCTACTTTGATGATCCTTGGTTTGGTTGTAATGATTAATATTTATAAAATCTTAATGTTTCTGCTGCTTAGTATCTCTTCTTTTCAAATAGTAGATATCCCTTAGTCTTGTTC
>NC_081542.1:37886773-37911265 GCF_901000735.1 Corylus avellana
AAAGTGACAATGAATTGTAGTTCATGGGGGCAAAGTGACAGGTAAACCATCTGATTTAACGCCTTTGACTGACAGAATGAGGGTTTTTGGCACAAAATGGTAGTTCATGGGGGTTAGGTGTCATAGTTGGTAGTTCATGGGGAGAAAGTGCCAAGGCGTTGTAGTTCATGGGGGCAAAAGGTAGTTTCCCATTTTTATTTTTTTTTTACCATTCTCATAAGCTATTTACTTAGAAAAAGTTCCAAAAAAAAAAAAAATTTATATATATAAACGCATCAACCCGTAAACCCGAACGTAGGGGTGGAAGCATGTAAAGGGATGGGGGGTGAATGTCGCCCAAACATTTTGAAAATGTTATTAATTTTTAATAAATTTATCCCTATAAAATTATATTTTTGCCCTCTTTTTTAATTTTTTTTTTTTTTAGTTTTGTCCACCCAAAATTATATTTTTGCCCCCTTCTAATTTTTTTTTTTGCCCCTCTTTTAGTCTAAATAATTGAAAATGTCCCCATTTAATTAATGACTTTTGGTTCGCAACATTATTTTAGCTTGACTCTGATGTTTTTTTGAAGATCCGAGTGATCTCGATAAGAGAAAGAGTTAACACCAATTTTTTTTTTTTTTTTTTGAATCCTATAAATCATTTTTAGTTTATTTTTAGACATATAACTTTTGTATGCTATAATAACTTATTATAAAATTAAATTTAAGAATTATCTATATTTAATTTATATAAACATACACAAATATATATCTATATATATATATATATATATATAGAGAGAGAGAGAGAGAGAGAGAGATACTACATGTGTATCTTTCATGTAGATAGGACAAAAGAGATACACAACCCTGAATAGTTAATAGGACATTGCTTAGCAAATGGGCAATCCTAGACAGATATTGCGTCCAACCGTAGGAGTGTCTTGGGGTAAAAAGGCGGGCGGTTAAGCCTTAACCGCTAATCGCCTTAAAAGCAGTTTATAAAAAACCGCTAACCGCCTTTATTATATTATAATAATAATAATAATAATATTATTATTATTTAGACTTATAACATGATCAATTGACCATTAAATCACAATTTTTTTTTAGATAATTAAATCACAATTTAAATATTAATATATTATCACTATAATTTATATGATTATATCACATGATCAATTGATCGTTAAATCATATGATTATATAATAACAAATTATACATATATAATATGACATAAGTCATAAGTATATAAGTTCATACTAATACAATAATTAAGTACCTAGATACTTAGTTCCAATGTATGTTATAAACTTATAAGTTTATATATGTTGTAAATTATAATTATACATATATGCATATTGAATAATATAAGTTTATATATGTTATAAATTATAATTATACATATATGCATATTGAATAATATAAATGTATAAGATCAATACTTAATCATATAATCCAATAACAATTCAAATACTTAATCAAGTTAATAATATTATTCATGTACAATGATAATGTGATTCGTATAATACCAAATTAAGTAATTGGCATTGGATTAAACAATGTGTTACTTATAACCACAATTGAAGTATTAATGTATTATCATTATAATTTATATGATTATATAATAACAAATTCAGCAACTTGATATATACTGGATTGTGGTCAGAACTTAGAGCAGCTTCAACTGTCACAGTGTTTGTAGGAAAAAGAGTACACCATTCTGGCGTAGCCACTGCTCCATTCAGCTTTTCCTGTATGAAAGCATGCCCCTTCCTTCCATTGTTCTAGGAACACTTTGGTCCACTTGCTCCTAATTCAAAGAGCTCACTTGAAACCAAAGTATTCTTGAAATCCTCCATCAGCCCAGGGGCTCTTCTGCATCCTCCACATTTCTCCAAGTCATCCAATATTTCATTAAAATCACCAATTCAAAGCCATGGTCCCGGTTGTAGGGTGGAAATGTATTTTAGTAAACTCCAAGCCTCATGGCGCTTATTAGCTTCCGAATGCCATAAAACTCCGTAAATTTCCAAGACCCATCTCCCCTTACCATTTTAATAGAAGCGTTGATGTGCCTTCGACTATAGTTTTTAATTTCTAACCATGCTTCGTCATTCCACAATAGTGCAAGACCCCCACTTTTCCCCACACAATCCACCACAAAAGGTTGCTAAAACCCAACTTGGGTTTTAATTTTTCCATTCGATTCTGGTACATTTTGGTTTCCATCAAGAAAACCACATTGGGCTTCTTGACCTTCACCATGCAGCGGAGATCCCTAACTGCTCGAGGGTTCCCAAGCCCTCGACAGTTCCAGGTTATGAAGATCATTGCGGTCGGCGGGTTTGCCGAGCAGCCCCCGCCAATCTTGATCCATGAGAACAATCCTATGCCTGCACATCATCACCCTTTGTTGCTTTTTTTCCCCGTTTTTCAAAGGCCCCCATCCCACCATCGTCATAAATTCTCCTCCATTTCACAGAGACAACCTCTAGAGAAGGGTCACTGGCTGGTAAGGTGTGCTGCGCAGCACATGAGTGGAGATCTGCTGAAGCTGCCCGAAAAACCTCCGCCACCAAATGCTCCATCACGTGACCTGCTGCCATATTTTTGTTTTGCCCCATTCCTATACCTGTCCACGTTGAAGCTTCTAGTTGGTGAAGGGACCCTCAATCATGGCTCATATTGTAGCTCGCCCCCTTGACTTCGTGCGGTACTTCGTTTCAGACATCCTGCTTTTCCATGGTTGATGATACCACAATTAAAGCAATATCTAGGAAAGCGTTCATACTGGAAATCCACCCAAACCGATTTTCCTTGGAGCTTTAGAAACCTTCCCCTCGATAAAGGTTTTGTTAGATCCAGTTGTATTCTTACGCACAGGAACTCTCCCCATCCCACACCATCAATATCAATATCGACCTCCTCGAAAAAACCCATGGTTGATACAATCAGGGTACCCACGTCCTTGCTCATGCAAGCCAGTGGTAGTTTAAGCATACGTACCCAAAAGGCAATTTTCTCAAAAACAATCTGTGTTGGTGGTGTTAACCCATCAAACTCCTCCACGGAGAAGAGATACCCCTCAAAGACCCAAGGTCTCCCCTCCAAGAATCTAATCTTGTCCCACTCATGTTCAAACTCCAGAAAAAAAAGGTTCTCCCCCAGTACTCTGGATGAGAGATTTCCTGACGGTTTCCATCCCCGAATTAGTTTCGCTCTTATCGTATCCTTACTGACCAAATGGTCGGCAATGAGTTTCCCTACGAGACACTGTTTGCCCCTCTGCGCAGTTCCTTTCATCTTTTGTTTTGGTATTTCCAACTCCAGTTGCTCCTCTTCCAACAGGGAAAAATTTTCCATCATCCTCGTCACTTCATCTGCCATTGACACGATATCCGGCTAAAAGAAACACTGGAAGCAACAGATCCCCCGCCGTCTAGGAATGGACGTGAGAAAACCTTCTTTCTCCTCTAGGGTTTGTGTCTAGAGAGAAAAAAATTGAGACACACATTGCAAGTGCTTATTGTAATTTTAAGGTTATTTATTTCCTTATGTATTATAGGGTTTCTTTAGTCTATTCGGTTTACCTTTTTCTTTAGCCTACTAGGTTTACTTGCCTATCATTCATAACCTCTCTATAAATAGAGGTCTATGTAATACTTTATATGGAATACACTACTCAATACAATGTAATCCATTATATGCTTCTACTCTCTTCTCTCTTTCATTTCTCTCGTCTTCAATATATTTAACATGATACCATGAAGAAATATATGTACCTAACTCATCTTATAAAATCGATTTTATAGAAGATGGTTGTCCGCTCCTTATAAATATGCACAAAGTCTTATCCACAGACGATGTGAGATTATTTCTCGACACCCTCCCTCACGTGCATGCCAATATTTTTTCTGGTCCTTGTCATGGGATAAGTAGTTTGAGCCCAAAACTTAAGTTTTGAGATAACTGGTAATTTAACAACACGATAAAACCTAAGGATGTTGGCATGAAACTAACATTCAAATCAAAGCTTGCAAACCATTGCTTTATTTTCTTACTAGGGATCTCATGATTTTCAGATAAAGTAAATGCCTTTTCAATTTTGTTTTCTGTTTTTCAAATTATCTAACACTCGTTTTTCAAAAGTTTTTATGTTTTATTTTCAAAAATCCAAAAAAACAAATACAACACAATAAACTTTCAAAGAAGCCATAAATTTTGGGTTCTTTGATGTTAACTGTAGTACAAACAATTGAATGCCAATGGGTATACGACATGTACGTAGATGCTTTAGGTGAAACTACTCTAATTTACGAGGAGTTAGTAAATGAGTACGATGATTTTTCTAGAGGAATGTTACATTTATTTATTTTTTTTTTATTTTTTTACACAATTTTTTACACTTATATTTGATTTTAAAAATTATTATTGAATTAAAATTTAATAAAAAAATTCCATATTTAATAATGGTTTTAAAAGCAACCTATAAGTATGAAAAAATTATGTAAAAAGGTAAGAATAAGTGTATCATTATTTGATTCTTCTACGAAATTAACTAGAAAAATAGAAATAGCTAAGAAAAAACCCCATAAAATAGGAATATATTGAAACTTATTCATACATATACAGTTAAATATTCATGTCCATCTCTCATTCATTTTCTTTTTAAATCAATCATTCGATCTGTTTTCCTACATGTGGATCTTAAATATCCAATGGTTAGTTTTTTTATAAAAAAAAATTGGTGAAGATAGATGGAAGATTGACAGGAAAAGGAGAAATAGCATTTTTCATATATATATATATATAAATTTTAGTTAAAGAATTACCTTTTCTTATTTTAGCTATCAGATTTTTCAAAACATTTACATATGGCTCATCATTTTAGCTATACATTTTTATTTTTTTATTTAAAATATTATTTATTTTCTACTTTATTTATTCCCAAAAAAAGATAAAAAAAAAAAAAAAAATCTTGAGAATCATACATCCAAATCATCAAACCATGCTTAGGAAGTTGTTAAGGGGATAAATAGGATTAGGTCCAAATGGGCATTAATCAATTGGCTGCTTTTTCAATACTTTAATGCACGTATAACGCTCCAACCCCAACCAGCAGTGGGAATCGACATATCCAGGAATATACCATTGGATGTACCGTGTACGGAATGAGGCTGCTGTCACTTTTCCAAATCTCATATCATATCCCAAAATGAGTGCTTCTTGGTGGAGACCAACCATGCCAACTAAAGCATGCATGCCTTTGTATATTTTATGAGTAATCTCTCTTACAATTTTGATCCTAAAAATTTGTTATTAAATTAGCACTTGTTAAAATAAAAAATAAAAAATTTAATGACTGAGTTTCAGTGTTACGCCATCCTAATTGTATAACAATTGTATAACAATCTACTAAATAACGTTACTTATATGTTAAAGATATTTAATTAACTAATGTATGAGTAAGTGGATTGCACTTGACTCTGGTTAGATTTGAAGGATTTGGTTTAAGTGCCGTAAAAAAAAATATATATATATATATATATATAGATTTGAAAGTTTTTCAAAGCACCTATATCTAGCTTTCTATCTCACTTATCCACTTTCATTAAAGGTGTGTTTTGGTATTGCGATTTTATAAACAGAAAGTACGATTTTAAACGAAATTACAGAAAATAGATTGTTTGGCATTGCATTTTTAAAAAATTGCGATTTGACAACTTGAAAAATTTGCGTTTTTATATCACAGGTAATGATGTATTTTTTTTAAAACGCATAATTTTAAAGGTCAAACTGCAATTTTGTCAAATGCTATAATTGCATTTTTAAAAATCATATTTTTAAATCACACTTTTTTTAAAATCGTAAACTCAAACGGACCCTAACCATTTTAGAATATAATTTTCTAGAATATCTTTATTTTATCATTGAGACGAAAGAGAATGTTAGAGATTTTTTATTTTTTATTTTTGGTAAGTAAACCGTAGTCACTACACTAAATGTTTTAATATTTTGCTGCGCTGGATGTAGTTTATTTTAAATGAAAATACTTAACTCTCTCACCTGTTAAAATCGTAAACCCAAACGAACCCTAACCATTTTAGAATATAATTTTCAAGAATATCTTTATTTTTTCATTGAGATGAAAGAGAATGTTAGAGATTTTTTAGTTTTTTAGTTTTTTTTTGGTAAGTAAACCGTACTCACCACACTAAATGTTTCAATATTTTGCTGCGTTGGATGTAGTTTATTTTAAATGAAAATACTTAACTCTCTCACCTATTAAAATCGTAAACCCAAACAGATCCTAGCCATTTTAGAATATAATTTTCAAGAATATCTTTATGCTTTCATTGAGACGAAAGAGAATGTTAGAAATTTTTTTGTTTTTTTGGTAAGTAAACCGTACTCACTACACTAAATGTTTCAATATTTTGCTGCGCTGGATGTAGCTTATTTTAAATGAAAATACTTAACTCTCTCACCTGTTAAAATCGTAAACCCAAACGGACCCAAACCATTTTAGAATATAATTTTCAAGAATATCTTGATTTTTTATTGAGATGAAAGAGAATGTTAGAAATTTTTTAGTTTTTTTTTTGGGTAAGTAAACCGTACTCGCTACACTAAATGTTTTGCTGCGCTGGATGTAGTTTATTTTAAATGAAAATACTTAACTCTCTCACCTGTTAATTGTGTGGCAAATAAGATGGGAGCTATACACGTACATATTAAACATGTGAATTTTTAAATATTGAAAACTGTTAAAAATTATTTACTATAGAAATAGATAGAAAGTTAATAAAAGATGTTGAAAAATAGGCTTGATTTCATAGAGATAAGTATGAAAGATGAGTGGTATTTTCAATTTTGGATATAAAATTTTGACAGGTAGACAAAAGAAAAACACAGGTGGAAACCTGTCCATATAATTCGAGAAGTAGAGAAAGTTTCTCTACAACATGCTCACAAAGCAAACTATCACCTGCTTCCCTGACTAGGGGAATTAGGTAGAAGACAGCATGCGAGTCAAATAACGCACACAATTTGCTCTGACTTGGGGGTTTATGTTAAATGCAATAAATATCATACCCTTATTTTTTTGGATTATTCCAGAGGAAACCATCAATAACCAAGTGGCCATAAAGGAAAATCCACGAGGATGAAAACGACATTTCACGGTTCCCCTTTCTCCTTCCTTCCGCCAACCACAAATTAATGTCATTCACAAATCATCCATAATGCTACAACAAAATACAAATCCCTCTCTCTCTCTCTATATATATATATATATAAAACAATCTTAAACACGTGGTGCCATGTCTTCACATGACGTTATCAATGATGTCATCACCTAAGCCAGGTCATCGTCTGGTACACCTTATCCGCAGGTTTCCTATCGTCTTCCGCCTCGTGGCGAGAACGTGAACAGAAACTCGTGGCAGCCGGGCCCATGGGAATATTCAGGTACTCCGTGGACCACCCTACAGTTTCCCCAAAGCCTGACCAAGTTTACGTGGCGAGAATTGGTTGGTTGCTATGAGGGCTTACCGTGAAACGTTGCGGATGTGATTGTGATATTTAAATGGGATAAACGATGACGTGTGGGGTCAGAGCCTATGCGAGGCAGACACGGCGTTGGGACCCAGTTTCTCTTCAAAACGTGCTAACACTTCGATCACGTGGCGCTCTAGGAGACCGACACGTGGAAATGTCCTAGTTGGAGGGAGTAAGAGGGCGCGTGAGGGAAAGACTCGTCCATGCCAGTTGGCATTACTGGGTAGTGTACTGGCCGACCTTATCCTCTTCCTTTTGTTTTATTTATTTATTTTTTTTAATTTCTTAAAATTTAGTAACTATTTCTTTTTCCTCCCAAGGAAAGGAGCATTGTATATTGTAGAGAGAGAGAGAGAGAGAGAGAGGGGGATTGGAAGGTGACTCCTGGGAGAAAGAAAGGACCAAACCGAACCAAAAGAAACCCTAGATTTCTTGCTGCTGAAAGCGCCAAATTGCTTTCTTTCTTTTGATTCTCAGATCCAAATTTTCTTGTTTCGGAGCTGTGGTAAGTATTGAAGTTTCGTTCTTTTTCGTTTTTGAGTGTATTTGATGGTGTAATTTGCAATTTATTGGGATCCTTTTCTGATGTTTTGGTTGAATTTTGTCCTACGGATTACGAAAATGGAACCTTAATGTGTAGGAATTGCGTTGATAGATCTTTTGCTATGTTTCAATGTCATTCACTAGTTTGTGTTAACGGTTGATTGTAAAGAACCTGCTTTATTTTGTTTCTATGAAATTAGTTTTTAGTCTTTGTAATGATGCTACTTATGTGATATTCATTTCAGATCGTGCCCAGTTATAGTCGTTTCGAACAAAAGCAGTTGTGGGTTTTGTTTATAATCTTGCGATCTTGTGAAAGATTTTTTTGGATTGAGGGTGTACCGTAGAATTGGTTAAAAGATGATGTCTAGATCGTATACCAATCTTTTAGATCTAGCTTCCGGGAACTTTCCGGTAATGGGTCGCGAAAAGAAGCGCCTTCCCCGTGTAATGACGGTTCCGGGGGTTATTTCTGAGCTTGACGATGATCAGGCCAATAGTGTATCATCGGACGTTCCATCCTCGCTTGCTCAGGACCGTATCATTATTGTCGCTAATCAGCTCCCTGTGAAAGCAAAGCGTAGGCCTGATAATAAAGGGTGGAGTTTTAGTTGGGATGAGGACTCATTGTTATTACAGCTGAAGGATGGTTTACCTGAAGATATGGAGGTTCTGTATGTAGGGTCTTTGAGGGTTGATGTTGATTCCAGTGAACAAGATGATGTGTCGCAGCTTTTGTTGGATAGGTTTAAGTGTGTCCCAGCTTTTTTACCGCCTGATATTTTGTTAAAGTTTTATCATGGGTTTTGTAAACAGCATTTGTGGCCGCTTTTTCATTACATGCTTCCCTTCTCGGCGAATCATGGTGGACGGTTTGATCGGTCTTTGTGGGAGGCATATGTGGCGGCAAATAAGATTTTCTCGCAAAGGGTGATCGAGGTTATAAACCCTGAGGATGACTATGTTTGGATTCATGATTACCATTTGATGGTGCTGCCTACCTTCCTGAGGAGGAGGTTCAATAGGCTGAGAATGGGGTTTTTTCTCCACAGTCCATTTCCTTCATCAGAGATATATAGGACTCTGCCTGTAAGGGAAGAGATTCTCAAGGCACTTTTGAATTCGGATCTAATTGGTTTCCACACTTTTGATTATGCTCGGCATTTCCTGTCTTGTTGCAGCCGAATGTTGGGTTTGGAGTATCAGTCCAAAAGGGGTTATATTGGGTTGGAATATTATGGAAGGACTGTGGGGATAAAAATCATGCCGGTTGGTATTCACATGGGACAGATTGAATCTGTTTTGAAACTCGCAGATAAGGACTGGAGGGTGGGAGAGCTCAAGCAACAGTTTGAAGGAAAAACTATATTGCTTGGGGTTGATGATATGGACATATTTAAAGGCGTCAATTTGAAACTCCTGGCAATGGAACAGATGTTGAAGCAGCACCCAAAATGGCAAGGAAGGGCAGTTTTAGTACAGATTGCAAACCCTGCTAGGGGAAGAGGGAAAGATCTCGAGGAAATACAGGCTGAAATACATGCAAGTTGCAAGAGGATTAACAAAAATTTTGGCCGTCCTGGGTATGAACCGATTGTCTTCATTGACAAACCAGTTTCTCTCAGTGAACGAGCAGCATATTACACTGTTGCTGAGTGCGTTGTGGTCACAGCTGTGAGGGATGGAATGAATCTTACACCTTATGAGTACATTGTTTGCAGGCAGGGCGTTTCTGGGTCGGAGTCAAGTTCAGAATTGAGTGTGCCCAAGAAGAGCATGCTAGTAGTATCAGAGTTCATTGGCTGTTCGCCTTCATTGAGTGGTGCAATTCGGATCAACCCATGGAACGTTGAAGCAACTGCTGAGGCAATGAATGAGTCAATTTCAATGGCTGATGCTGAGAAGCAAATGCGCCATGAGAACCATTATAGGTATGTGAGCTCACATGATGTGGCATTCTGGGCAAGGAGCTTTTTCCAAGATATGGAAAGGACTTGCAAGGACCATTTCAAAAGACGTTGTTGGGGAATTGGTTTGAGCTTTGGTTTCAGGGTTGTGGCGCTGGATCCTAGTTTCAGAAAGTTGTCTATTGATTCCATTGTGGCTGCGTATTCAAGGTCCAGAAATAGGGCTATACTTTTGGATTATGATGGTACTGTAATGCCCCAAACTTCCATCAACAAGAGCCCAAGTCAAGAGGTTATCTCTATCATAAACATGCTTTGTAGTGATGTTAAAAACACTGTGTTTGTTGTCAGCGGAAGAGGAAGAGATAGTTTAGGCAAGTGGTTTACTCCTTGCAAGAAAGTTGGAATTGCTGCTGAACATGGTTACTTCATGAGGTATGCTAATTTTTATTTCTCCTATACATTAACGCTTGTTTGCTTTTGCCTTCTGCCTTTTGTGTCTAAATTGCACGGTATATTAGGTGGCCTGCTCAAAAGGATTGGGAAACCTGCGGACAGAGCAATGATTTTGGGTGGACACAGATAGCTGAGCCTGTTATGAAATTGTATACTGAATCCACTGATGGTTCTTACATTGAAACTAAGGAGAGTGCCTTGGTTTGGCACCATCGGGATGCAGACCCTGGTTTTGGATCTGGCCAGGCTAAGGAGATGTTGGACCATCTAGAAAGTGTGCTAGCAAATGAACCCGTTGCTGTCAAAAGTGGTCAGTACATTGTTGAAGTGAAGCCACAGGTAGATATCTCAACTCTAGTTTAGATTTTTTGGAATTCAAATATGAATGTGAGTTCCTGTCCATTATAACATCTTATGATTGAATTGCCGTGTATATTCCTATTTTATGACTGCTTGTAGAATAAACTTCTAACCATGTTCTTCCAGCCTTTTTATGAATAAAAAGTTGTCTGAGTCATCCATTATGTTGGAACACATGTCAGATGCGGTTATGGAGTATTGCCTTCATTTTTCCATCTGACACTCTTACACTTTTATTGTGTGAATTTAATGATGAACAAAGCAAGAAACAATTGGATGCATTTCCAATTCAATAATGTAACATGACATCATTATTGAAGTGTGTGATCAACCGTGATGAAGATTTACTTGTTTATGTTTACTCAACCAAGGGTTAATATAAAAGCATAACAATTATTCGGTAGATCTAAAAATATAGTTCCTTCTACATAATCAATCCATTGCCTACATAGAACATGAACAAGCCCAGGAACAGTCTAAAGTTCTAAGAACTTGTGATTTATTGCTTGCCAAAAGTGGTGCGATGCTCTTGACTTCGATATAGTTAAAGTGCTAGTTTATGGCATCAGTTACCCGTGATTGCGAGTATATTGAAATGCTGCAATATGAGAGGGGTGTGCTAGAATTGGATCAGAGCAACCTCAACTTCTCTAACACATTGAAGATAAGCCGTTTGATATTGGCATAGTAGACAAGGTTAGCATTGACGTACAGAGTTTATGCATCGGTTTGGCACAGGGGCCAAATGGTTCCTGTAAATTAGACTGGCCCTATTTTTGTTCCATCTAAATAAACCAAGTCAAATTGCCCTAAAAGGCTAAGGACACACGCCATCCTCACAGTGACATGCTTTGCTTTTACTTACAAGGTCTTCTACTTAAAATTAAGCCTCGAGATAAAGTTTGCAGAATTTTAGGACCATAGAGAGCAATGGAACTAGTGGCATGTTGGTGCATCTTACCATTACTGACATATTAATTATTGTTTAACTCGTGTTTGCATAGGTTTGGACTAAAACTTTGCTTGCAGATTGGATAAAGTGTGTGATTGATAAGATATGTATAGGCGTTAGGTTGTCTAAAAGTGGACAGCAGCATCATCACTTGCTGGAGCCACAAGATTAAACCAAGAAAGCAAACAGAATTGATCTTTTCCCATGCTTTGAGAATTCAGTTAACATTCCCCTGTATCTTTTACGCTAACCCCAATCCTGGGTTGTTAGATGCAAACTTTGTTGTAAAATAGAAGTAACAAATAAATTTATAATCTTGGTAAACCATCCTGATTAATCCACTTTGTTAAGTTCTTGGCAGAGAGGGCAAGACAAACTCTTGTATGGTTGCCTATCCTTGCATGGATATTTATCCAGTGCTTTACTTATATATATATCCTGTGCTTTACTTTCTTTATATTACTTGAAATTGACCTTGCTTTATAATTCTGGTGTTAGATGTATTTCCTCCTTTCACAAAAAATTTCCTGTAGACTTGTTTTGCCAGTTTTGGTGCTTTGATATACACCTTACTAGTAAAAAATTGGAACATCTACTGCGTAGAAAACATGATATTTGAATCTAACATATAGCTTGGGTTTTAGGGAGTCAGTAAAGGTTTGGTTGCAGAAAAGATTTTCACAGCAATGGCGGAGAGAGGCAAGCAAGCTGATTTTGTACTATGTATCGGTGATGACCGATCTGATGAGGATATGTTTGAGATCATTGGCAATGCAATTAATAGTGGTGTCCTCTCTTCTAATACGTCCGTATTTGCGTGCACTGTTGGACAGAAGCCAAGTAAAGCCAAATACTATTTGGATGACACAATAGAGGTCATAAACATGCTTGATGCTCTTGCAGATGCTTCAGATCCTACATCCTCCCCGAGTGATGAAGATGAAAGTTCCCCTTGAAGTCCTCCTCCATGGCTTTTCCTCTAACTTCAGTGCTTCTGCTTTAAGCCAATCAGGAAGAATAACATGCTGGTCTATGATTAAAGGTGATGATGCTTTTCATCTCTGTTTGAAGTAACTTGGTGGGAGAAACTTTATATGACTTCTTTCTGATCATTTGGTGGCCATTTTGGAAAAACATCAACAGCTTGGATTTTTTTGTCTGTGACATAAACATGCAAAGAGAAGTGTGGATTGTATGGGTTTTACTTGGAAAGCAGAATTTTTTTACATCAGCTCAGCCACCTGAAGGATTTGACGGGACCTACCACATCTGTTCATGGGTAGAAATGTCTAAATAATCGCTGCACATACACATAAAAGGCTCTCCAGCCTGCTTAATGCAAATTATAATACTGATCAGGTAGTCCAGGTGTATCTTCTTGCATATTCTAGCAGGGATAAGTAACTTTTCATTTTGGGAAAGATGTGCAAGGGATTACAGAAAACATGTTTCAGCTGAAGTAGACGCCCCCATTAGATGAAACGGTACACTGGTGCCTTTTTTTTTTTTTTTTTTTTGCCCTTTTAAATTTTGAGTGAATTTCTTTTACCATTGTTACTCGGATTATTGTTTTGCATATTAAGTCTGTAAATTCTATAGCAAAATTTCCAATTTCCAATTTAATTTTATATGCTCTACCTCCACTCTCTTGTGCTTGACATGGACAACATCAAAGTAATTTACACCGAGGTTTTATGGCCTGAAATGGGGGCAATAAGATAATGGTGAAGAAAGACAGGAATGTCTTCACCCCACACAAAGGAGCGGGTGGAGGCAACATCTATGATGTTCACCTTATACAGAAGAGTGTGTGGAGGCCTACATGGAGGGAGTTCTCCAACCCACACGGAATGGGTGGAGGCTACACCTCCACCTCCTCCTGAGGTGGGTCAAGGCACTTCACGCGGAGGCCACCACCTTTACTCGGGTGGAGACCTTCCATCTCCTTTGCAAGGTGGAGAAAAGCCTTTCCCTTCCAAAATTTTGAGGTTTGAGAAAAGCCCCAAAAAGATTATATATATTCACCATGACATAAGACAATTTCGTTTTCGGCAAAGCGTTCTTTTACCTCGACAATATTGAAGTAAAAGTTTTTCACTTTTCATGCCATAGGTGATTTTTAGAACCATCATTGACTATGAGATTGATTTTTAATGGTGGTTTTAAAAGTCTATTGGTGTAAAAAAATTGTATAAAGAATAAGAATAAGTGTAGCATTTCTCTTCAAAATAAGTTATCTTTCATCAATAGGATTTAGATTCACACCTGATACGCAATTGAACAGAACTTCAAAGAGTAATTTCATTACACTTTGAATTAATGTTTAATATACAGAGGAAACTGCCAAAGAAACTCTACGGTAACATATATCAATGTTTACATACGGTAATTACAATTCCATCCATGCAATTTCACTAGACATTGCGAGTAATTAATCCCTCGATGCCAAAATGTAAAAAAGGTAAAAGGTAAAAAGATGTGGATGATACCTTTAAAAATCTGTATTTTTCCAGCCTCTGCACCATTTGACAGATGGATCCCACGTATGATGGGAAACAATTTGAATGTTACCAAACCAAATGCAAAACAAGATGACCTGTCTGAAACAAAACATAAATGTAATAAATGTAAAAGGAATTTATAGAAGAAGTAGAGAGATATAAAAGAATTTATGGCAGCATTTTACTATTTTCGAGAGAGATATTACAAAAGACGTCAATAATACATCGGTAAAAACTCGTAGTCATAGAAGAAACTATAAATATGATCCCAATTAAGTCAAAACATTAAAACCCGCCAATTTCTTTTTCTTATCGGCCCAAGCCTTTGCTCCATAGTAGTCCTTAGAAGAAAAAAAGAAAAAAAAAAAACCCCATTTAAACCAGCCATAAAGCTCCTAACGTCAAACCGAATTGGGTGTGAATCGGGTCAATGCAAAACCAAACTCCAACGTAACCTAACAAATTCAAACTAAATTTCAAAATGTGACTTGTACTTGAGCTTGAGAGAGAGAGAGAGACGTTGGGGATTAAAAACTAGCTCAGATATGAACAAACAGCCGGGCTGCCTCACATTGAAAATCACACCAGAAGTGGGAAAGCAGCATCTTTCTTTGACAAAGCAAATTAGCATAACATTTATTTCTCAATCTGAGTACGGTGTGCTCACTCATTGCCTGCAAAAATCGACAACTTACTTGAACGGATGAATGAATGATTGTTCCATATTCAACTCTCAAGGGTGTGTCAAGCTTCTCTCATTTAACCCCATCTTCCTTATTTATTTCTCACATGTGCACATGTGTTACTCATTTACCTATGCTCATATATCTTCTTTATCCAACTAATTGCATCTAGAAACAAACGTATGAGAGTGAAAAAGCGATTACGATTAATAATTATTGACTAAAATTGCTAACTGTAATTAGTAAAATCTACTAACCGCTTAAGTGGTTAATCGGCGGTTAACATTTTTTTAATTGCATTCAAAAGCAATTAGACACTTAGGGTGGTTAATAACCGTCCGCTGTTTCAGCCCTACTTACCACCACTATTGATTTACTTAACTAAGTACAACTTTTCTGATCTTATAATGTTTATAGGACCCATTGCTTTTTTTTTTTTCTTAAGTTGCTTGCATTGGATAAAGATTTTCAATAATTTTACCATTTGAATCGTAATAATTCTTTACGAAACTCACGTGACCCTTTTCTTGAACAATTAGGCCAAACAATTCAAATAACAAATTGTTTGAGAATCAAAATCCAAATGCCATGAACAAAGAAGGGAAAGACAACTCATTGCAGAGGAAGTTCTCGTAAATTGTGCTGGGAAGGTACAGGGCAGAGTACAGAGACATTAGCAAAAGGCTAAAATGGTTGAGTCAGGCATAAGATGCAGATCACGTGAACCACGCTCAGAGTACACCACTGCACCCAAATGCCCCCACTCTCCTGTTTTCCTAGCTAACCCAAACTACATTATTTGCTAATTAGCCCTCTATGTTATACATACTCGCATCTCTGCCCCTTTAGGTTCATTTTCAAAAGAAATTAAAAGAAAAAAAAAAAGAAAATATATATTCAAATTGCCGTGTTATTTTGGTTCTAGGTCACAAAAAAGAAATTGATTTTTATTTCTCCCACCTAATTTTTAAAAAATAATATTCACTTAAGACCAGAAAAACGTACCTAATATTTCCCTACTCGCATCTCCGTGTCCGAAACCAATTGAGTGGGGTTTGGACTTATCAACTATGAAGAAGAATCCCCAATAGTAATAGAAACTATACAAAATTAGTGGTGTTTATTCATAGAAAGTACACCCAACAGTCTACCCCAAATGTGGACACCATAAAAAACACAATATAAACCTTGTGAAGCATCACCACTAATATAATGTTCTGTCATTCGCGTTGTCACAGATAGAGATCATAATGGAATCATGTTTGTTATTATTATTATTATTTTGAATTTTCTATTTTTTATTCTCAAAATAGTAAGTATATGAACAAATAATTCAAAATATAAAATACTTTTCAAAATACAAAAACTATATGTATTTTTATAAATATGTCTTCTTCTCTTATTGTAAAAATATTTTGACAAAAAGTGTGTAACCTATACAGAGATAAGAGCTAACTTATTATTTTTTTAAAAAAAAATTAGGGCATTGCATTGGCTGTGCGGCCACCTTGATGTGGTTGGAGTGGTCACACACCACCTCGATCTGGCGGAGTTAGCTACGCTGCTACCCCATTGTGCTTTAGGTGGTTGTGCAGTATGACCACCCATATTCTTTTTTTTTTTTTCTTCATTGTTTGAATTTTTTTACAAGATTTTACATGATTGAATTTTTGAAAATAATTATGTATACTTAATAAAAAGAAAATTCTTAAATATGGATCATATCAAAAAACGCTTTTCAAAAAATTAATTTTCACAATTATGTCACATAAAAATACTTTCTAAAACCAATTTTTTCTTTTAATAAAAAATTCCAAAAAGACATCAACATACATACCCTAATATCTCTATATCGTCTAATAAATGTTTATTAAAGAAATATATATTTATGAGTAATGTTATATTCTATATAAATATTTCACAAAACTAATATAACAAAGTTTAATAGTCATTGAAAATTAGTTTTTAATAAAAACTACTAAACTGAGCATTCATTTGTATTAATACATACACTCACAAAAACTGATGCTTTTAAGTTTTAAAGCATACTTGTAATGATTACGTATAATGGTACTTCATTTAATTCATGCAACTTGCACTGAAAGCATCCGTAACAAACACAACACTCTAAAATTTCTCCTTCAACCTGCCACCTGTACTACCACCCAAACCACTTCGACGCGTGGCTTCAGAAGCATTCGCTGCCTCTCTCCACCGTGTCAGCTACCAAATACCCCGACAAGAACCCACGCGCCGCTCATATCTTCCGAACAGAGACAACAAATGTTGTAATTGGGAGAGTAGTTTAATTTTAAGAAGCATTATATATACACCGAAAGCAACCCACTTTGTGTCGTTTTCTCTCCGATACACTGATGGGTCAATTTCCTCACGCGGGCCCTTTGATTACAACCATCGTGATTTTTGATACAATATACATATTATATGATATGATCTAAAACTGCAATTATATAAAAAGTGGCAGACTAACTTTACGGAATCTGATTGCGGAGCGTGTGATATGGCGCGTGAGAATATTGTCTGTCATTTTGACATGCAATATTATACAAAATTTTTTAGCAGCTGGCCGGAGTAGTTGTCGGAGACAAATAAACCTGACTCTGTATCACGGTTTTTCCAATCTTGAACCCCGGCACGACCGTGAAGCCCACGCGGAGCTCGCCACCTCCACCGCCACCGCCATCGTCACGGTCGCCGGCGATTTCGCAGGAAAGGACCAACGCTTCCTCGGCCACGCATTCCATGTAGACTTCGGAGAACCTACAGTTCTTCCGCACCTGAAAAACGGTAATCTCTTCGTCGAACGAAAATGCCAGGCAATGCAAAAGCCACACGCGCTTTACCATCTCAGCGAACGCGACGAAGAACGCGGAGTCGGGGACGCCGCCGGCGTTCACGAGCTTTCGCTGGTTGAGGTTCCCGAAGAGAGAGCATTCCATCTTCGCGTGTACGAGGTGGAGGTACTTGGACCTCGCGAACTTCGCGAACGACGAGTTTGGGTTCTGGGAAAGAAAATGTTTGGGGTTTACGTTTGTGAGCTTCTTGAACTTGTCGAAGAAGAGGCGGTGGCGGTGTTTGTCGAGAGGTTGTCGTTGAGATTGATCAAATTGAGGGAAATTGAAGCCCTCAAACAAGGTAACGCACACGAAAGATTCGAAAGCGAAGAACCGGTGGCTTGGGTTTGTGAAAACGGCGTCGGGGTCGATGAATTTGACGGCGGCGTCGAGATCCCAGTTTGCCGACTCCATATCGCGAATCATCAACTTCACGAAGCTTCGGGTGGATCTTAGCGCGTGGTGGAGCAATTGGACGAAATGGGTCACGTTGAGGCGCGTGAGCCGAAGACTGTCAAACATTGACAAAGACCCACTTGAGTTGAGCCTCTTTTCTAACGACTTGTTGAATGCAACGGCGTCGTTGAGGTGGTTCTTGAGTGAAACGACGTCGGAGTCTTTGAGCTCAACCTCCGCCTCCAGTTTCTTGACGGTGATCTCGTACGTCTTCATCAAGGCCTGCTGCTCTTGAATCTCCGCCAGCATGAGAGTCACCTGAGGGGAAAGATCGAGCTCTTTTCTCAAGAAGCCGCGCTTGAGCTCAGAAATGGCTTTCAACTCGTCCACCACGGCTTGGTCGGCGACCTGAATGGCTTCGCCGTTGTAAGGATGCTGAGCCATTTGGAGCTCGGCGTAAGCCGCTTTAATCGAAGTAATGCCGGCGAAAAGCTTCGCAACCATAGCTTCCAGCACAGCTCTCTGCTGCCGGCTCTTGGCATCTTCATTCTTGTCAAACTGCTGCGACTTTTTATCCGTGAAAAAATCCTCCTTCACTTTGGCTTGCGACGTGAGCAAGCAAATCCCATTGTTTGAGGCAATCCTCGTCGCCGTCCGAAGGCTGATAACTTTCTGAAAAGTACGCGCTAGCTTGCTCTTGTTGTTGTTGAAGCCTGATGATGATTTGGGTTTCACAGTATCCATCTCAGAAGCCAAGGCATGAACTTGGAAGAAGACAAAGAAAAGGGTTTGTTTGGGCTTGAAAAAGTCCCTGAAAGATGAGATTTTAAGTTGAAAAGGAGGCAGAAAACTTTGACTAAATCAGATTGAAGCCGGAGATGGAGGTGGGAAAAAGGTCGGATTTTAAAGCGCGGGAAGGATTAAAGAAAAAAAGATTAAAGGTGAACAGTGTTAAGGTACTGAAAAATAAGTACCCAGTGTAGGACATGAAACTTAAACTCATATATTGGATGTTTTTGTTGTACAGTGGGGAATGCTATTGGTATACAGGTGGATGATGGACGTGGGTCCCTTCTCTGCAAATTGATTGATGGCTACCATCTATCGTGGAGCCCACCTTCCACAGCCATTTGCCATGCCTAGATATCCTAGTAGTGTGTCACGATTTCACTGCATGATTAAACTTCCCTGCAAGCTGCAACGACTAGGAATCTCAAAAATTGTGGTGCCAAATGCAGGGGTATATTTGACTTTTTCATTTAGTAAATTTTTTTAATACATCATTCAACTTGTATATATAGGTCTTATATTGGTCAACAACTTAGACAGTGAATTCATTATATTTGTAAAAAAAAAAATAGCTAAGAATGTTTTTAGGTTTTATTATTATTATTATTATCTGTTAATTTTTTTTTATTTAAGGGTAGAAAATAAAAGATAAAAATAATTTCTTTTTTAAAAAATGGCTGGCATTTAAAATAAACAATTTCAATTAAAAAAAGTATGATAGCACTAACCATAAATAATAATAATAATAATAATAATAAAAATTATAACATTTACTGTTTATACTAGTTGGGTGGGTGGTGGGGCCTGATCAACGGCTAGGCTGCCGTGCAAATTCCCAAGGCATCACGGGGCATGCCTCTTAGGATCGAACAATAGGAAGTGAATGTCGTGGTTGGTGGGCCAGGAATGAGACGGTGTTTTCTTAATCTACTGTTCGTTAATTGTCTGCGACTCAAACTCATCATACGCTCTCCTGACTTCTGCCCCCCAACAAACTCTGTATATATGCAGATGCTTCTCTCACAATATTTACAAAGGAAAATACTAAGTATCAATAAATTCTTCACATCAGGATTTTCAAAAAAAAAAATTTGTGAATGGCCTGAATTCACCAAATTTTAGAACCTACAATTTTTTTTTAAATTGAAGAGAATCTTTATTCGAAATTCTCGAATTGATCTACAATAATTATCTGTTTGAATTGCTAGCAATTTGAGTAGGTAATGTGAGAGGGCTCATATGAGATCCACTTGCCTAAATAAATTATAAGTTGCTCCTCCACATTCTTAAACAAATAGGTCTCGTATGAGCTCTCTTACTCGTCCAAATTACTACATATCCAAATTGCTAGTAATTCAGATTATTAATTTCTATGAATACTTATCATAAATTCTCTCGACTAGCATTAACCATGTGTTTAGCACATCCCATTAAGCTAAAAATGTGGAAGCAGCACGAATAATTGGTCTATATGCAAAATAAGCACTCACATTAGGTTAGCCAAAATGTTATTTTCACCGTCCCTATATATATATATATATATATATATATATATAAGCTCAATACTGGGTTAGCCATTTGATTAGTTGCTACAGTATTTACAAATTTACTAAATATTTGTTGAGTTGCATGTGAATACTCCAAATTATTAGTTCAACTATTGATTAATAGGGAAGAATAATATCTTAAACAAAATTTATAGCTAAAGAAAACGATTGAATTACATTACTTCCTCTTCTAAGACTCTACATTCCTATAAGAAATTAAAGTTGAAGAGTTCACTGAATTTATCTAAGACTCTACAATCAGGATTTTGCTGATAACAACTAGAAGAGAAGAGATATCAACAAGAAACCAGACTTCAACTTCGAGACCAGACAAGAAGAACAAACGGTCAGCATCCACCTTCCCTGTCGTCTTAATTACCATGCTCTAAAATAATTAAACAAATATTATATAGTTTTTATGAAAATATTATATAGTTTCAAATAAATTGAGTTTAAGTTAAAATAAAGAAAAAGAAAAGAAACTTGTGAAGAAGAGGTCGATCGTATTATTTTTCTCCTTCCTGGAAATTTCTTAAACGAGAAGACATATATATTATTCCTTTTCTTGAATTGGACTTGCTGCGCGGGACGGCGAGAAAAGAATAAATTAGTCTTTAGTTTTATTTAGGTTTTATATTTTAAGAGTTTGTATTTTGCAATTTAATAATGAGTTTGGTCTATAGTCAGTCAAAATAGAATTATTATAATTAGATAATGGGCTTGGCCTAAAATTAAAAGTCAATCAAATTAGGGTTATGGTTTATTTTACAGTATTTATTTAAATGCTTCTTGTACTCGTATGAGAATCAGATGATGATTAATGAAAAGATGTTTTCTTTGGGGCATGATTGCTTTCTTCTTCTTGGTGGTGAGACTCTATTAAAACCCTATTGTTGAACGGTAAGACTCTAATCAACATAGTTTATCTTTTTTTTTTTGTTGTTTTTGATATATTTTCTATTATTCTCCTTCCGACTTGCGTAAGGACCTTATGAATTATGATTACTTGCATCAAACTATAAAATTTCTGGGAATTTATTTATTTATTCATTTTTTTTTATATATTTAATAATTTCTCAGTTTTATTGTTACAACAAAAAAATATCTGCACAGCTCTGTAATGGAGCTGAGGAATAATCAATTAAAACATGGGAGGCGCGTTGGAGAAAACAATGTTAGAAAAGGGACAAAGCCGAAAGAAGATGGTGACGGAAACACACTGGCCTCTTGATTCCATTGGCGCGGGACACCACAATGACCTAATTAAGGATGCTAAATATTAATTTATTAATTAAACACGTTTTTTTAGTAAGTTGTTTGTTTGTTTTTAGGCTCCGTTTGTTTTAAAATAAATATGAGAAGTGCTAGGAAACTAAACAAATAGAATAGAATTCTCTTCAGATTATTTTGGACTGAAGAATATTCCGTTAATGGTTAAGATTTTTCTAAAGAGATCATTAGGCCATAAATAAGACATTTGTCCAATTAATAAAAAATAATAATAAAATATTATATATATTTGAAATATAATTATAAAACAAAATTATAAAAAATTAAGGGGTGGTCCAGCCACCCCCAAGGGCAAAACGAAAAAATTAAAAAGAAAAATTGTTTGGCCCTTAGGGGTGGTCGGGCCACCCAAGCCACCCCTTAATTTTTTATAATTTTGCTTTATAATTATTTTTTAAAAAATATATTATTATTTTTATTAATGGGACAGTTGTCCAATTTATAGCATCATAATCTCTTTAGAGAGATCCTGATCATTAATTGGATATTCTCCAGTCCAGAGGATCCTATTCCCAAACAAATGAACTTAGAAAAATTTTCAAACTGGCGTGAAAAGGGTTTTTAAATTAAAAAAATGTGATTCTCTCTCATTTGTCTGCCACTCACGGTCTGCCATGTCAATTTGAAAAAAATTTTAGGTTCATTTGTTTGGCTTCCCAGCATTTCCCATATACAAAAAAATATTTTTTGTATATTTTATATTAGGGTTATTTAGAGTGGTGGACGTGTATATATATATAACACCGAACCACTCTTAAATTTCTTGTCTCTCTTTTCTCTATCTTGCTTATGTTGTTATTTCCATAATTTAGTTTTCCTCACAAACTTCAACATAAAATCATAATCTCATCAGTATTTTTCAATGTTTGGTGCTAGAAAAAATAATATATAGTCACACTTTCGGTCTGATAAAAAAAGCATATTTGGTTTCTAAAAATGATTTTTATTTTTAAATTTCATAAACTATTATTTAAGTTTAAATTTTTCTTTTTCAAACCGCGGGAGTTTGCCTGATTTTCACCAAAGATTGTCGGGGGGGACTAATAATCATGAAAATGACATTAAAACATGTTTCTTTTTTCTTGTCTCTCTCTCTCTCTCTAGTCTCTTCAAATAATAACTCAACAGAATGTTAAATAAAATAAATCAGAGAAAAACTGATGAAACATCATAACCAGAATTGGAAGAATTAAGAATCATTAATATATAGAGACGGTGGTTGGGTTAACACATAACATGCATTGCATGCGTGAATATATATCTGTGGAGTAGCTAGCAAGAGGGGCCAACAAGGTTACAACTTGTGAAACAAATAACCCTTTTAATCGTGCATGGTTTCCAATCTGGTTCAATTTGTTAATAATGTCTGCTAATGATGCCCAACGACCACCAATGATAATAGTTAAAAACATATCTATTTATGGTGTCCAAATTTGTCTCTGGCATGGGATGGCCCAACCCAAAAAGTGCCTTAATTATTGAAATCAGAAAGATGTGACCCTTAAAAGAAAACCAATCAATCAATACACTTAAAAATATAATTATTTTGGTTATTAATTCAATTACTGATATTCAAATGTCAAGGTTGCTTCTTGGATCAATGAATTTCTATATATTAACAACAAATATTCAAAGAATTACGAAACTTTCCAGCAAATTAACACGCTGGAACAACAGATCCACCAAACCACATCAACAGCTCAATGCAAACAACAAAAGCTACAAAGTACTTTCCAACAAACAACCACCAAACAAACATCATCACCTACTCAATACAAAGCTATATAGTACCTACCAACAAATAACCACAGTTACTCAATACAAAACATTCTGATATATTCCCTGGTTGCTACGTATAGTTGTTAAAATATTAATTAAATAATTAAATTTATCTATTCTTATTAGTTTTTAAAATAAGTAGTGGTGATTTAACATGATATCAAAGTTAGAAGTCTTGAATTCGAACCCTCATCCTCAATTCACCCTCATTTATTTAAAATACTCTATTTAAAAAGAAAGTTTGAACCCACATGTGATGAAGCGTATTAAATTTTTGATTAAATTTACATATTCTTATCAGCTTAAGGTTTTAAGACAAGTGATGATTTAACAATAGTTGCATTTTCATAATTTCATCACTTGATTGTCTTAAGTTTCTCCTTCCCATGTATTATATATGTCTCACTACTAGAGGTGAAAATACAGGTGGATAATAACCGACTGCATTCACTATTTGTACTAATCCAAAATCCACATATGCGGATGTAAACGGATAGCGGTTTTAGGGTATGTGGATGCAAATAATAACCGCTTCCGCATTCCCTTTATATACAATATATAAATTATATATTTAACAACTTCAAGGTCCAAAATGCTCATAACCTCATATGTGGATAGCGGATAATAACCGTATTTATTAACTGCAATAATTAATCACGTTGATGCATATACCAAAAACAATTATTTGCATTTTGTAAATGTGGATGATATTGCTAATAATTGCATCAGCATTTTCACCCTAATTGACTAGATCCCAGCAAAAGATTGCTTGCGGATATTATTAATTTGTCTGGTATCTTGTCATTTGTCTATCTACTCTTCCATATATATAACTGGTCATTCAAATTTCCACACAGTTCTAAAAACTGCAGTGCTTATCACACAC
>NC_081542.1:37911466-37929328 GCF_901000735.1 Corylus avellana
AAATTTAGAGGGTTAGAGTTGAGGAGTTTGACCCGTTCAATTAAATAAGTCAGGTTAGGATTGACATATATAGTCTTATAAGTTATACGTATGCTTTGACATGACCCGAACCTAACATGCGAAAACGAATTGCCACCCATAATTGAATTATGATTAATATTGTATAATACAAAAGATATCCATATATATTTATAATTTTTTTTTAAAAATAAAATAAAATAGGTGGTAGATTAAATGAATGTAAATATGATAATCAAATGAGGAGATTTTATTATACTTACATGACTGGTAGATGACTCGATAAGAAAAATATCAATTAATCAACCTAATTAATATGGAGAGAATACGATAAAATATTATAACAAATGGGACTGTTATGTATTATATTATTTGTGTCACTTTCGTTGTTCCTGGACAAATTGAAGGGGCTCTTGGTCACGTCCGACATACAAAATAATGACAATGTTTTAGTATGAAATAAGACATGAAGATTCAACATTATGGCAATATATTTATGTGAGCGTAAGCCTTCAGTAAGAGCCCTGTCGACTACTTATTTTCATCATTTAGGGCCACAACCACAAGCACATCGATCTATAGCTACTACAAGTTTCCATTAATGTTAGATGGGATATTAATCATGCCACTAATAGTATACGTGCCTATCGGGCATTTTTTAAACACCATGAAAAATTTCTTAGCGTTTAATTATGGCGTGTCACATTTGCCAGGGTACACGGTGTCGATAAGTGAATTTTGCTAGCGTTTAACTCAAAACGCCAATAAATTTATATATATATATATTTTTTTTTTTTTTAAAAAAAAAAATGTGGACCGACTGCTCCCCTTTTCAATCGGTACAAAACCACCCTCAAAGCCCGGCAACGGTGCAGGATGGCCACCCTTTAGATTATACTCCTTATTTTATATATAAACTAAACTATGCTTTCTGTCTTTCTTGGCATGCAACTTAAAAGATGTAGTGTGTATATATATATATATATATAAACCATTAGTTGAACTCCATTATGGGTACTTTTGATCGCTGTTTATATTATATATATATTCAAAAGTCACAAGAATTAGAATGGTAAAAGCACTTATATTTCAACTTTTACCCTAAAAAAAAATTATGAACATATATATAATAATATCCCTTCTTTTGCAAAAGGAAGTTAAAAAAGCTCATTAATTTGCAATAGTGGAAGCTAGTAGTGGAAGTGGTGTATATATATAGTATATCCGTTAATCTTATATATATATATATATATATATGTGTGTGTGTGTGTGTGTGTGTGTGTGTGTATCCTTATGGAAAAAGCTTCATATATTTATCGAAGAAGAGCATGCAATACGCCTCCCTATAGAGATAATGAAGACGCTTTGATTATACGTTTGGAATAAATTAGAATAACAGGCGTCTACCTGAAGGAATTGAAGCTACTTTATAATTAGAGATTAATATATTTTGGTAGCGATTAGGTATATAGAAATTATTAGCCGTGGCAACTAATTTTTGTAATTGCAGATATATTATAACATATCATGACCTAGCTTCTACGAGACACATATATTATATATAATGTTTTTATGCTTTCATGGCCTTTACAATTATTATGCTTTCCTGCCCAAATCATATATAATTTCAATACTAGCTTCTATGAGACACATAATGTTCTTTTTTTTTTTCTTCTTCTTCTTGCCGTGAAACTACGTTATAATACTTTTTTCTTGCCGTAACATTCTGGGTTGGTTTGGTAATGTTGATTGGAACAATTTGGAGCCTAAAACGAATTTTTCTAACACCATACTAATTTGATTCCTTTAAAAGTAAAACCATTTTGGAGGTGATCAGCCAACCTCAAAGGCATAATTTGGCTAAATTAAGTTTTAAACAGTTTGCCTTTGTCTCGTTTTAACGGCACTTGATATCGGTTGAATGAGAGTTAGGAGTTTCATAGTTTTTGCATAATGGTGTTTATATGGGGTGCGATTGAGTGTTTCGGAATTTGACTTGATGGTCATCTCGATCGAACGTTATGCAATGACTATGATTGCCAATGCAATCAGGGCATTATGTGAGTCTTTTAATTTTTTGGAACTTGAATATTAATGTCTTGAAGTCTTGGTTTAAATGGCATGCGATCGAAGTATTCTAGAACTTGTTCTTGAATTGCCTTTCATGGTCTTGTTTAATCGCTTTTTGATCGGGTTTGCAACCGAGACCTTCTAATCCTCAAATTTGAATCAAGTTTTGAATCTCATATGAAGACTAGCTTAAACCCATAAACCTAAACTTACACGACAACAAGTTTTGACATTGAATTTGTCAACGACATAACCTAATAGTATTTTTGGTTCGAAAAAGGTTAAAACCATTTTAAATATTTTTTGTGGGTTTACAATTGAAAATAAAGTTTTTATAGAATATATATGCTTATCCAGAGAAACCCAAATGAACGTAGAGTCTTACCTGTGAAAAAAAAAAATAAAAAATAAAACTAGGTTGGCCACACGTAATTTTTTTTTTTTTAAAAGAAAAAATTAAATAATAAATTAACTTGTAGAAATTCAATAGCTGCTTTATCATAATATTTTTACAACAAAGAAGGAATACAGATTTATAAAACACTTAGGTTTAGTTTGTTAAACACCAGTTACACCACCCCTCAATAAACATTATTCACCTCATTTTTTTCAAAAAAATCAACATAAAAATATTCTTATTTTCTTTTTATATCTCATCATTTACTTTTTACTACTATTCAAATAAAAAAATCACTACAGAACAAAATTTTTTCATTTTTCAATACAACTTTTTCACTTTTTTTATACCAATCATTTTTTTTTACAAAAAGTATGAGTTAGACAAACACCACCTTAATATTTTAAGAATATTTTATATTTAAATTATTTGTTAATATATATATATATATATATATATATATATATATTTTAACGAGAAATGATAAATGTACAACTTTTTGACACAACGTTAGCTCAACTTTTCTCCTATGTAGTATTTAAAAAAAAAAAAAAAAATCTTAAGCAATAATGGTCATTTTTTTATTTGGTATTTTTTTTTTAAAAAAAAGATCTTTTTTTTTTCATAATAAAGACCATTTTTTTTTTAAAAAAAAAGAAGACCATTTTTATGTTAAAAAAAAAAACTAAGTAAAAAAAAAAAGATTAGCCAAAATTATGTGAAAAAGTTATGTCTTTATTTAACCGGAGAAAATGAAAATTACCAATCATAAAAAGATTGGACATCTTTGGTGAGATGTGATAGATGCTCAAAGAAGAAATCCTGAAAAATCTTACAAACTTTCTTCAAAAGAGAAAGTGATAACTGATAATGATATACTGAAAAAATCAGGATAGCCTAATTTGCGGGGAAAAATCAGGCTCTGCTGCATGAGCTGTCATCCTTTCACCATCTTTCCACCGCCGTGAGTGTGAGTGTGAGTGTGAGTGTGAGTGTACGACATAAATAAATTTAACGTCTAATCGTAGACCCTCCCTCAGCTACAACTCCACCTAAATTCGATCTTCTAAGGATAAATCAGGATATTATAGGTGAGTTTGACTTTATTATATTGATTTTTTTTTTATTCATCAAAAAAAATCAAAATTAAATTATTGAATTTGTAGCATCTACGAACAATAGATTAAATGAAAAATGATTGGTTTTGCATCTTTTCTTATCTCTCACTCATCTCCCTATAATAGTGGACACAAATCTATCATTAAACTTGTAGGAACCACATAATCACACATAGATGTCATATATATATATATATATATATATATCTTACGGATTGAGTGATGAATTTTATATTACTTTTTTTTAATTTGATTCATTCTATATTTGATGTTCATTTCTTTTTTTGTCTTTTAAATGAACTCATTATTGGGCTTATTTGGCAAAGGCTTTGAGCCTTTACACGGTAACAAAACTTGATTGATGTAAGAAAAAGTAAAAATATTTGATATGAAAAAGTGAAAAAAATTACGTTTTGTAGTAATTTTTTTTTAAAAAATGAATAGTATTAAAAAGTAATTTATGTGATATAAAAAGTAAAAATGTTGAGAAGTTGAATTTTTTGAGGAATAGTAGTAGGTCATTTGGTCCGTTGCCAATATAACATGTTGAGACACCACACCATTTAAAAGCTTAACAATATTATATTAACCGCTTCACACTTCTTCAATCTTTTCAATGTATAATTTGTGTGAATTTTTGCCCTTAGCATCTCTATCTCTCTTAAATGCTCTCAGCAAAAGACTTCCATTCTCTCCCCACCACAACCCTAGACCTTTTTTATTTTTATTATTTTGTTTATGTTATTAGAGGTTAGATTTACCAAAAACTCAAAACCTCCACCATCTACCGGTGCCTTCTCCTCCATTGCCGGCTGCCAGTTAACCGTTCACCTGCCCTTCTCATGTGTAGAGCCCTTTTTGATTTAACATAAATTTTATATTCATATCTTAACCGAAAAAATAGTCATTCTTGGTGGTTCTCAGTCTCATCGCTCCTTATAGTATCTCCTTTACCACTATATAACTACCTCTTAGTCTCTCAATCTCTCCCTTACGCTAGTAAGAAAAATATTTAAAATGAGTTTTCTTTATTAATATTTACACTACCTACCATGGGCCGCTACAGACAGCTATAATTAGTTTCGTTAATAGCATATTCAATTATCTTTTTCACCTTCGAAGATACGCTCTAAAATGTGGTTGAATCACTGTCGAGATTGAATCATCTTTTTAATCTTCTATCTTTATATCTTTGCTGTGGTGATAGATTGTACTTGTTCGAGAATAAATTAGGTCTTAAAATAAAAACCACATAAAATACATGATGATTAATTTCCCGAAAAAAGAAAAAGAAGAAAGGAGACTAGGACAGTATCCTAGGTCCAAGTGGAACCTACTGTAGAGCAAAGGAAACTGCCCCCCCGCCACCCCAAAGGGAGGGCACCAACAGCCTTTGTGTCAGTTTTTTTTACTTAAAAAGAAAAAAAAAACTCATGGTTTTCAGTTTTGCAATGAGACTTATGAGGACCATCCATCTATCTGGTAGTAACTTTAATGAAGATATGAAAGAAAAAAAAAAACTTTAATGGAGATAGCATCTGCTTTTGTGGTTTATACAAAAGCCCAACAAATGTCTAATCCGACTAAAGACATGTTTGAGTGTGCATTTTATGGATTTAAAAGTGCGTTTAATACTCAAAAAGTCTGTTTAAAGAAAAAAATATCCGTTTAGTAAAAAAATTGAAAGCGCTTTTAAAAGTTCAAAAAATTTAAAATAACAAAAATTTAAAAATAAAAATTTTACTAAAAATTATTTTTTAACTTAAAATTATCTCGAACACAATCTCAAATATACTATAAAACAACTATCATGAGATGAGTGGTAGATGGATGAGTCATTTTCTCTTTTTTTTTTTTGTGTGGTTTTTAGCTTCTATAAACTTCACCTCACCAATAATTGGAAAATTGTTTCCATTATTTCCTACATACTTCTCATTTCTTTTCACAGTTGGACTCCTACCAAGATTGTCAGGAGCGTAATTCACAGCTTTTCCACAAATTTGTACCACTTATTACATATCCTCCTTGATATTCGTAAAGATTCACTATGCTAGCTAGTTTTTTTTTTTTTTTTTAGCCTCTTGTCTATTGACTGGCAGTGTACTTTGTATTTGATGTGGACCTACTCCTAACAAAATAAAGAAACCTGAACTTTCATACTCCTAAAGAGAATTTAAACCTTTAGATTCACGTAAAGAATTTAAACCTTTTGACAAACGCTACTTTGAAGATAATTTTCAATATACCTTTTACATAGACTTTTATTGACATAGACTCCTACTTTAATTGATACTATCAGCATCTACTCCTATGTTTTGCCTGTTTATTATTCAGACTACACAAGTTTTTTTTATTCTTTTCTCTATCTCCATTTCTTTCTTTGGTTCCCCTTTCTTTTATACTCTTTCTCACATAAAATAATATAGAGTAGAACACATAATTTATTGGAACGTGTATAGAAAAATGAGTAGATGAAGTAAAAATTTGTACTTTTTCGATAACTATTTCAACCATTCCGGCTAGAAATGCTCTTGGAACAATAAAACCCTAATACTGTACTATTATTCGGATAAGATTTAATAACACCAGACTTTATGATTACATCAATATTGCTGTTTGTATTGGTTGGCATATCATCTAACAAAAACACATGCTCTAAATCAGAGATATAATATGCTACCGAGGAGTCAGCAACCTGCAACTCAAACCTAACTCAACTTGAGTGCTCCTACCCAAATTTGTAGCACGCCTAAAACATGTGCCCTCCTGCTGTTGTACGTTGTTGGTCCTAACTAAAATAGTTGATGATTTAAGCTGGAGAGAACGGCATTGTGGACTGAGAGAAGAAAAATGCATTGACAATTAAACCCTAGAAAATGCCAAGAATATATATTAGTTGTGGAATGATCCCTTCTCAAGCTGATTATTATTCCTTAAGAGCTTGACCTAATTGTGCAAGGAGTAGTATCCCTTGGCAGTGTATTTAGTGATAGACAAATAGGGATTTTCAAGTCCCTAGTAATGCTTCCACTTGAATTTATATGCCTATATAGGGGAGCCTTGTGTAGGCATTAGAGCCTACACTCTTGGTTTCATAATCGGAATTGAAAAGAAAGTTTAGAGGTCTCAAAACCCTAACCCTACAATCTACATGTACAAAACAAGAGGAGCAAGAAAATTCAATCAGCCCCCCCCTATACACAAACTAGCTGACTTTGGAGTTAGTGTTTCTACCTTTGCAAATTTCTGTTTTTATGATCTAATACTTTACTTTTTTTTTTTTTGTAATGCTACTTCTTGGGGATCTTCCACTATATTTTATGATTTATATTTCCTACAAGTTATGCCTATAATTCAACACTAGAGCGAGTGACATAAGTCAGACAAGGCGTCATAATTGGGTTCAATACTAGTTGGACCAATCTAGTCCAGAAAAGCCTAGCTTTCCCTATCATTCAAAAAAAGAAGCCCCAACAATAGTGGCTAATCAAGTCAATCGGCCCATGACAGCCAAGGATGCCCTCCTCAGCCCAACACGAGGCCCGATCCAGTACTTAAGAGAAATGGTCGTGGGAAAGTAAATTATTGGGGAATGACTAATGCTACAAGTCTCTTCTGTGTCACTCCAAGAATGATGTGCCTCTTAAAATTACTATTGAGCTTGTGATTGATCATTATTGAATTTTGGTCAAATAAAAGTCATCTCATTTTTAGGGTAATACGAGTGACACGAGAGAAAATCTTAAGGGAAAGAGATATAAAATAAAAAAATGGGGCTATAAAATAATAAAAAAAGTATCTTCATGATCATCTTCCTACATACAAAAGATGCCTTAACGAGCAAATGATTAAGGTTGCGACCTCGCACACGCATAAACATAAAAAATGAGAAAACCCCACCACGACCAGAATTAGATCTTATTGATGATATAGCAACCATGAACCAAACCTATGATAGATAAGGATGTGCTAAATCATTCATGGTGACCACGCAATATAGGATTGACGACAAAGGCGGGCGACAATTAATCCCCAACTTAAAATTTTATTAATTCCCGGAATAGAATCCTTTCCGGTTTAAGTGAACTGGATAATATCTAATTAGTTATGGTAAATGAGTGATTTGGTCTTTTCACTTTTTTAGGGAACAAAAATATCATTCTACTGTAACTAACTGAATATTCTTCAGTTCAAATAAAATAGAAAGGATCCTAATTCATCCCTCAATAATTTTCATCCGTTAATGCCCCATATAATGTCTAGATACCCTTCCTACTTGCTTCTTTACCAACTATGTATAAACAAATCAAAGTCTGGACCGGTACCACTAGCAAATCATAAAGTAAATTGGATTGTTTATTTTAAGATAAACGTGAATTTGGCCTAACAGCCAGATGTATCATTCGGCTGTCAATGTCTTATCTCAAGTTTATTTCTTATCTTTTTTAAAAAAAAAAACAAAAAAAACAAAAAAACAAAACAAAGGATCCCTCGTCATTATATTTGAGATGTATTACGAGACATAATCTGTTTCAATCAAACTTTGTTAACCTCCCACCTTCTCATCCCAATCTTCTGGGTGCTTAGTATCAGTTATCAAAATATCCAATATTTCTACAAGATCATCCAATGGAAAAGATATGTGAGAGGAACTTCCCAAAACCCGAGAAGGGCCCACGGGCCCTCTTATGGGCAAGGGCTTCTCTGCTCGGACTAGGGAGCCCCTTTCTCATTCCCCTACTATTTATTTCTTGCCCCCTTCCTCTTTGGGCAAGGAATTGATAGGGGATATGGATCCATTTCTGGCGTCTCAAAACCCCAAATTCAGAATTTCTCAGGCGATGTGACTAAACAACATAGACGACAGAACAAGATAACAATAAAGAAAAGAGTTTTTCATCTCTATTTTCGCCAACAGTTGTTTATCTGCCTCAGCATGCTATTCAATTTTCCATCATTCCATGAAAACAGAAATAGCAAGCCACTAACCATAACCAGACTACATACTGAACTAAATCTCTAACCATGGTGTGTTAATAATGGTGGAACCTACTTACATCTTTCAGTTCACCAAAGCTGCCGGAAACTCATCAGTCATCAGCACCACCTAAGAGCTTAGATTCCCTAAACCAGATAATTAGTGCTTAAAAGCCAAAGAAGCCAAGTTCGCTGGCTCTCTCCTTCTCAAATGTCTCGAAGTACTGATAGATGATTGTGACAGCAAGCAATATCCCAGTTCCTGAGCCAATTGCTCCCATGAAATCTGCGAGCACCGTAAGTGCACCAATGCATATTCCACCAAAGGCTGCGGCAGTAGGTATGTAGCGATTCAGTTCCTTCTGTAAGTTTGAATCTCGATGTCCAGGCATCACCATTTGTTGCTCCTGCAGAACCAGCATGAAGTGTTCAACATCATCCAGAAACATATGATTTATGATTATTACAGTTTTGGAGCACCATAACTTAATTCTACAGATCTCTCGTCTACAATTTGATGCACAAGATAATAAAGCTGCAGCAGCGCTAAATAGACATCATTAATCAGCATGGCAAATTTGTACAGAATTGCTGCACAAAATAGAGCAAGGGTGTCTTTATACGACCACAGAACTAGGGAAAGAAGTGGCATCTTATGTGGTCATGCCTCCTCAATTAATTTTTTGCACTCGAGTGTCATTCCTAATCAATAGACTGCTAGCAATTTAAAGACAAAAATATCATCTTGGAATACCTTGAGCTGCTTAGCAACATCTCGGGCAGAAGACCCAGATACTTCAATCCAAGTTTTAGAGAACAGTGCACAAGCTGAAAGCATAAACACCAGATAGAATAGAGCATGGAATGGATGGGCTGCCATATCTGCCAAGCTGCATAACGATAACATACACGGGAAAAGAAGGCATCAGAGCAAGCAGAAAGCAAAGAGAAAGATAAGAGGACTAGCTACTCCTGTTGGCACACGCTTTTGCACTTTAATAAAGAAATTTAACAATACAGGAAAATACTTCGTCACCTTGCTGGTGCAGTGACATAGTAAGCAAGACCACCAACAGGAACAAACTGGCCACCTGAATATTCAGATTCCTTCCACTTTCCCAACAGGTTTACAAGGAAATTTCCACTGTATTTCCTGTATAGCAACTGTAGAAAAAAGAAATGACGTGATATTAAATACATGGTAAAGCTTGGTGTCTGATTTTCACCAATGCATGATTAACTTTAGTACCTGGGAGATGAAATAAAGATTGGAAACAAGGGCAGATTGGAGAATTATAGGCATGTTGGAGGTGTAGAAAAGCTTAATTGGATATGAGCCCTGTTGTCCACGAGCATTCTTTGATCTAACAGGCAGGACTACACGAAAACCTTGGAAATAGATGACAATAAGGAAGATCAAGACTGTAGCAAGCAAATTAGTAACATTCGGAAGGTTCTGCCGATAAAAAGCCTCTCGGAGAGCACGGACTTTGTCACTCCTAGTAATCAGTAGATGGAACAAAGCAATAACAGCACCTTCAAATTCAGCTCCCCTACCACTGTTAATAGTTGTGGGGCTAAAAGCTTTCCAGATAATGCTTTCACTGCACAGTTAACAAGAAATTAAGGATTACAACACCAAAGATCATAGCATGCTGAAGATAAAGATGAAAATCAAAACTGTAGCTGACCAGATGTTGGTAGCTATGAAAAGAGAGATCCCAGAGCCAAGACCATATCCCTTCTGAAGAAGTTCATCTAGGCATATCACAATAATTCCAGCAAAGCAAAGCTGAACAATGATAAGAATGGCATTCCCCACACCAAGTTGACCAACGCTACCATACATCCCAGATAGGACATATGCAACAGCTTCACCAACAGCAATCAGGATGCCTAACAATTTTTGTGCCCCATTTCTGCAAAAAAACAGATGCCAAAAAAAAAGCAAGATGCATTACAATAGAAGCTACAGAGCCAAATTGCAAATGAGGAAGGGCATGCAAATTAATTACATGTACTGATGTACAGACAGTTACATTGTAAATACATAATCCATCGAGTGTTAAAATTTGCAATATGAATTTCTTGGCAGAGGTGGGATCTAATCTGAATACAATCCACTTTCCTCAGAAAAGAAAAGACTCATTTTTCTCAAAGTAAGAAAACATAAGACTGAATAGAATCAAGGACATAAGACTCCGAATTTTGACTGAACTTCTAGAAAATCTAAAAAATAAAGCAAAGACTGGGATGAAATTGCCATAAACCTGCTCCAATTTTTGTTTATATAGAGCATATCATAAGATATTAGGACTTGCCCTAAATTGTTGATACTAAAATGTTCAAGTGGTTATAAGGATTGGTTATAGGGATAGCCCTCTCCTGAGTTTACCAAATTTTCAATTGGATCCCACATGTTTGAAATTGATAATCAAGCCCCTGGACGTTCACAAGTGTCTAAACATCCTAAACTGCTGGAGCACATTGAAATACTTACCAAAGTAGAGAAGATTTATAGAGGAATCCAACTGAAACTTAGTCAAAGTAAGTTAAATCCAGAAAAATGTTTTTTAAAAAAGGAAATATAAAGCTTTTACAGAAATTCTTTTTAATTGAATGCTATGACATAATGCTGAAAACCGCAAAAAACAAAATCTCTATACTTACAAGAGGGCACGATCCTCACGGACACTGTTGTCCACTTCAATGATCTTTGACCCAGCCAAGAGTTGCATCACTAGTCCAGACGTCACAATAGGGGTAATTCCAAGCTCCATCACGGTCCCACGGTTTGATGCGAGAATAACACGCATCCAATAAAATGGATCGGCACCCGTTGTTGAGTGTATTCCATAAAGAGGAAGCTGACTGCAAACCAGAAAGATGAAAAGAGAAATGACTGTGTATATGACCTTCTCTCTGAAAGGAACCTTCCTGTCAGCACTCTGAACTTCTGGCAGAAATGAAAGAAATGGTCTGACCAGATGCAGCACTCTAAATCCTCCTCCCATCATTAGCAGTGAGAACTAAACCAAGCACCTGCTTCCAAAGCTTAAACATTTTAGCATCAATAGATCAACAACACGTGTCAGGGAAATAGTTTAACAAGTGTAAAAATCTTGTTAAAGCATGCACATCTAACAAAAAGGCATATTGCTCACTAGCATCTGTATCCCTATCTGATTCCATTCAATATAGCGTAAGCAATGTGTTGTATGGTACTGATTCATCACATAAATCAATTTATCACACACACTATTAGTCTATATGCATCAAAAAGATTGAAGTTAAAAAAATAATCAATAATTAATTATTCATGTATTCATAGATTCAGATGAGTCATATAGGTTGTGGTATCCTGAATTGTGAAAGTTGAGACTCATATCGGTGAATGGATTTTGAAGGCGTGTACATTTTGGTTGTGTACTAAACGTTGTGTACAAAATGAAACTAGGCTGTATAAATAACTTTAGGAAGCTCCAATTGTAACTTTGACTAATCCTTTTGGGTATAGGGGATAAGTGACTAGCGTGTGTGTTTATATATATAACTTGCCTGAGTCATGACAAATGGTAGCTAAACCAATCTAGTAATGCCATGTGACACTAAGGCATAATAGCGTAATGTAGGTCCTGATGAGAACATCAATAATGAGTAGAAGAGAATGTGATATCCTAGATTGTGAAAATTAAGTCCCACATTAAATTAGTGGATTATAAAGGCATATATGTACTAAGTCTCACGTTGGCTATAAACTAGGTAAAACTAGATTATATAAGTAACTTTGAAGAACTCCAATTGTAACTTTGACTAATCCTTTTGAATTTCGCGCAAACATTGATCACAAATCAAAGTATAGACCATGCCACCAGTAATGTGACCAAAATGAGACAATTAGCTCTGAACTTCGCAGTCTTCAAGCCTCATTGTTCTATTCCTAAAAACTTTGTTTATTCTCGTTGCTTCGGAAATTAAAACCAGATTTTCACTACTCCAAAGAGCCATAAATTAAGTGTCACAAACTGTGTACACACTATATCATAGCATAGGCTTCCACTGCACCTACATGTTTTCTACTCAAGATTGGCCCAAAACCAATTCTTCTCCTAGACTTAACAACATGGAACTCATCGACAGTGACTCCAACATAATTACTTGACCTCCTAATAGTCATGGCCCAATCCATCACCTAGTTCTTTGGCTCATCTATGAGTTCTTCACAAAATTGGCACCAAATCAGCAGGCGGAAACACACACAAATCCACATGCAAATCGAGACGCACCGTTTCAAAGGTTTATACAAATTAGCAGAAACACATTACAAAAACCACGACAATCGAAATCCATAATCTCAAGCGAATCTCAACAAAATCGAAACGACGCATAAAGCTAAGGAATTGGATCACAGAACGTTATTGATTTTAAATCTTGATAAAAATTTAAAGCAATTAAAATTCAGATGTACTTCACATTTACAAAATAAACAAATTCAAATTGAAAGAGCTCAGAAAGGCGTATAATTTCGCAGATCAATATTAATCCCACTGAAAAATAATTGTAAATCATGGCATGTAAAACGGAGGAACAAGGAGATACATCAAGGCGTGGAAAATAAGAGAGGCTTACACTAAGAAATTGAGGATCTCGGAGAGCTTCAGATCTGGAATTGGAAGCAGACGAGAGAAGCCAATTCAAATATCGACCCGGAATGCATGTAATATATCGGGCGTGAATCGGAGCCTGACAAACCCACGTAGAACCTCGTACACATGGCTGTTTTTTGATGCGGCGTGGCGCAGGGCTATGTAACCACTTCTACGACACCTGGCCAATAGTTCATGGACACCTGTAGTTCAGTTGGTATCTTGAGTAGATTGGGTCATTTGGTAAAAGGCTCTTAATAGATATTATTTTTTTAAAATTAAGTGAACGAGATAAGAGCAATTTTTTATTTATTTATTTTAAAAATAATAATAATATCCACCTACGATTAGGAAGATACGAGAAAAACACTAAAAAAGTACACAACATTTCCCTTCCGTAAAAGAGTTTTATAACTCGTCCGGGAATAATAGTCCACTTAAGGCATCATTTATTTTGATATAAAATATTTGAATAATTCTATTAAATAGATTTGATTTGAGGGTAGTTCAATTAGCCGGAGGTCAAGTCTCATGAAACGAAGGTTATTAGTTCGATTCTACTTTCACAAAATCATTATAAATATTAATTTAAGACCGATTTTTATTGTCACGACACTCAATTATACAAGAATATACTAAATAGTATTGCTCAAAATATTTTCGAAAATGATGATATAAAATATACTCTGAAGGAAAGCATTGAAAATGTTTGGGGACATTTGTTTTTCTATATTTGACAGAGATTGAAAAATGATATCAAAAATGTTTTTGGGTATTTAGTTTAGGATAAAAATAAGGGTTAAATACTATTCCATGGTTTGTACCAAAATCAAATAGCAACCTGGATTTTCAAAAATATCATAAATGGTACTTGTGGTAAGCCAATAAATCCACTTATTACCTTCGTCGAGATTATATATATATCTTTTTTGAAAAAAGAAATTACTTTAAAACAAAAAAAAAAAAAGCCTTAACTTAAAATAATTTTAATTTCTCTTATTGGAGTTTGATATGAAATGGAATGAAAATTTATTTTATTTCGCTATTATGCCCTTCTTTAGATTATGTACTAATTGAAATCAGATTTGTTGTTAGCACACATGAAGAAAAAGAGTGGAGGGCTTTTTAATGGTTTCCTGGTGCCTTGAGATTGGATAAAATCTAGTCGTTCACTTAGATTTGAAGGATTTGGGTAGGAGAAAGTGGGGAAAACTAATTTTATGAGTGGTATGACATTAGTTACATTGCTATTCATGCATTTAGTAACAACACGTGAGTGACCAAATTTTTTAACCGGAATGGAACGAGATTTCACCTAAATAGCATCATTATAATGCTTAGATACAATTACATATATTGTGATAGCGTTGTTGTAATGCCTAAATAGTTTTAAAGAGAATTACTTAAATATTATATTAAATATTTATGTATATTGCGATAGCGTCGTTGTAACGTCTAAATAGAATTACGTATTTAATATTGAATGTCAAATCATGTTGAATGGGGAAGCATTTGCATATGTCAAACATTGTGCGATGCGAAGTGGCCCTAACACAATGCATATTTTTTTTTTTTAAAAAAAAAAAAAAATTTAAAAGGTGGGAAGGGGCGACCAATGTAGTTTCCCCCCTTGGGTGTTACCATCGGGGTTCCCATCCGCTGTAGAATGTCCGGTTTGAGCCATAGCTACTGCCTGAGAAGGCAAGCCCGTCACTACAACCCCACAAAGGTGTGAGCCAGTAGAGCCCCTTCAAAGTAACATCTAGTTCACGCATCTACTATCACAAGCGGATTCGAACACGCGACTACTAAGATAAAAGGAATTCTTCTACCAACTCAACCACCACCCTTGTGGTAACACAATGCATAACTAATGAAGCTAAGTCAACGTTGTTTGAATGCAGACGTATCTCATTCGACCACTAGTGCATAGTACTAAAAAATTTTCATATTTAAGAGATTGATACGAAAATATCACTTCTCCCTTTTATACGTGTAGTAGCTCGTTTTTGTGACATTTTGATGCAGTGTGACTTAATAGGCTGTAGGGAATACCAACAATAAGGAACGAATATGTATTTCTAGATATTGATTCTATTAAAGGATCTAAAAAATCTTCTTTAAAACACTAGATAATCTCTAGGTTTTGAAGGAAAATAGAAGAACGTTCAACTCTGAGGCTTCTTGTTGAACAAAACTCAAATATAATCAACAACTTTGTGTTTCTAGAGGGTATAAACATGCATTTATAGCCACAAGACTCCTAAATCTAATAGAATTCAAAAGTAAAGTTGGTTTAGGAATCTACGGTGGCTGTCTGGACGGGACATATCCCCATCCGAACGGTCCCTCGCAAAACCGTATTAAATCTACGAAAAACAACTAGTCGTCTGGATGGAACAAACCTCCGTCCGGACGGGCCTACTGAAAGTTAAATACGCGACTGAAAAGGAAAACTAAACCAAGTAAAAGGCTAACAAAGAAATCTAATTCAAATAAAAGACTAAAATGTAAGATAGGCTATCTGGACGGAATGCAAGCATGTCCGGACTGGATGAAGGTCCGTCTGGACGGCATCTCGATCTACATCACATTTTTAGTGATATTTTGAATGTAGAAAAGAGAGAAAAAGTAAGGAAATAATGAGAGGAAGAAGAAGGAGCTTAGAAGATAGCTAAATGTACAATTTCCTCATACTTTCTTTGCTTTCATTTCAATTCCATATAAGTTGATATAATACATGAAGAGAGCTACTTCTCTGGGGTTGTGCCACACTTGTTGGAGTCAACCAAAACACCACTTAAATATTTGGAGAATTGCCAACATTGGGGGATTGCATTACGTAACCAAATTTTAATAGCAAAATGGGATTTTCTCAAAGGTCCCAGTGTGGGTGGCAGTCCTTGGCAGCTGCTGTCTTGGGTGCCAGGTGGCCTTGGTGACAGTTGGCTTGGGCGCTAGTTTCTTTTCTTAGGTTGCCTGAGGAGAGTATATTTGGGAGTGATTGGGTGTTTTGCTAACATTTCATTTTATTGTTCTAGACTAATGCGTCAACCTCTCATTGGAGAGCATAAAATGATTAGTACGTTTATGCCAAAACCTCATAGAAGTTATTCTCAATGCGTGAAAGTTTTTAGGAATTTGTTATATTGGTTAAATGGAAGTTTTGTGGTGATATTGTTATTGATGTAATGTTGTTGAGGAAGAGTAGTGACATTGTTGTTCAAATGGTGCTAATGGCATTTGAACAAGGCAATACTCGAGAGTGACGTTAGAATCTCGTTTGACCAACCTAAGGACTAAAGAGCCCCGGTTGAATGAAACTGTCCAGAGATAAAAAGTTAAGGCCTTTCAAGGAGAAATTAATTGTTGAGGGTTTTGAGGAAAGTTTTAGAGATACTAAAATGAATACTTTTTTTACTAGTAATGTAACATAAATGTAGATATACCTACAACATGGACTTAAAATGCTTTGGCAAAGGAGTTGTAGCAAAAGTTGTTAGTAAAACACTTTTGAGCAATTCATAAATATGTTTGTACATGACATGATATATATTACATGATGTATTCATGATTACAATCCCTATCTATATTAAGTAGATTAATATATATGCAATATCTTTATGTTTCAATGTGTTTTACATGTGTGTTTATTGGAAAAAGAATTTGAAATGACTGAATGGGTTTTTGAAAATGGAAAGACTAGTATTAAAGAATATAATTTTATGAGAAACAAAACAAAAGATATGTTTTTCAAAGAATAAAAGCATTTGTGTGAAAATTGTTTTGTCACGACTCAGTGTTGAGCGGGGGTAAAGCGCTCAATGACAAATGGGCTTGAAGGGGATACTATAACAACATATAATATAATAAATATAAAACGGAATAATATGAAATAAAGGAAAGAGAGAAAAACACATAATTAAGGTGGTTCGGCATATAGCCTACATCTACACACTAAAGCCTTATATGCTACATATTTTATTGATGTATGATTTGAGTACATAACTCTATTTATAGAGCTTTAACATAATTTCAAATACAAAACAAATCTCTTAAATTAAGGGTAATTAATAACAAATCAAATCAACAATAATCACAAATCAAATCCTCATTAATCAAAAGGATTTATATCCTTAACATGCCCTTGCAAGATGAACGGTCCGTTAGCGATCGTTGATCTTGAACATATTGAGTGGCTAGAGTTGATGGTGCTTGATTTGAAACATCAGTTGCTCTTGAACTTGAACTTCGATGACTGTGGTCGAAACTTGAATATTGGCAACTTTTTGGCCGGCATCGGTTACTTTGACTAGAATTTTGACATCGGCTACTGTGGTCGGAATGAGCCAACTGTGAACTTGAAATGGGCCACAAGGGCCAAAAACATCACCTTCTTTGGGCTTTTTTTTGTTTTTTTGTTTTGTTTTGTTTTTTTTTTTTGAACTCACCGTTTCTTTATTTCTTTCTTCTTCTTCTTCTTTTTTTCTTTCTTCTCTCCTTTTTCTTTTCTTTTCTTTTCTTTGCTTTTTCTTTTTTTTGGTTTTTCTTTCTTTTTCGTGTGCTGAACCAAACAAAGAATATAAGATATCATTTTTACAAAAAAAAAAAAAAAAAAAAAAAACATTTTTATCTC